>NC_141037.1:180000-285000 GCF_052040795.2 Danio rerio
ACACAAACACACAACTGCACATGCACCACTGTGCACGCACGCACGCACACACACAACTAAACGCGCCACTGCATATGGGCGCACACACAAACACACAACTGCACACGCACCACTGCACACACACACACACACACACACACACAACTAAACGAACCACTGCACATACGCACACACACCACTGGGCACATACACCACTGCAGACAAAAACACACCACAGCATACACAACTACACACACACACACACACCATTGCACTAACACACACCCCTGCACTTGCTCAAACACCACTGCACGCAACACTGCACACACACATACAAACACACCACTGCATGTGCATACACACACACACCACAACTTGCACGCTCGCATGCACGTCACTGCACACACACACACAACTGCACTCACACTGACACCACATACACACACACGCATGCATACATACACATCCCTGTGCGCACAAACACACAGACAGCCCTGCACGTGCTCTCACACACGTGCGCACACACACACACAAGCAGGAGAGCACAAAGAGATGTTCACCTATGCATACACACACACACACACACACACACACACACACACACACACACAAACACCAAGTGAGCATCTCCAGCAGGTGAATCACCACCGCACCAGGAACCATCAGGGCACACCTGTACACCAGCAGATTCTCTTCAGGGTGTGTGTGTAAGAGAGAGAGTGTGTGTGTGTGTTCACATCCGGGGTGTTTTCATTCTTGGTTCAGTTCAGATCTAAACAGATAAACAGGGTGTACACCTGTCAGCAGTGTCTGACTCTCACACTCACACACACACACACACACTCTCTCACTGACTGACTCACTCACTCTCACACACACACTCTCTGACTCACACACACACACACACACACACACACACACACACACACACACACACACACACACACACACACACACACACACACACACACACACACACACTCACACTCATGTATGAGGATGACTTCACTACAGCAGCTGATATCTGCTCCCTCAGTAGTGCACACTGCAGTGTACAGGTGAAGCAGTCCTACACTGGTGGATCAGATGCAGACAGACAGACTGATGACAATGTGCTGATGTACACCGCCTGAAAGAGAACCGGACCAGTCCGAAAACACCCCGTGTGTGTGTGTGTGTGTGTGTGTGATAATCAGGTCACAATCTCCCTGTGTGTGTGTGTGTGTGTGTGTGTGTGATAATCAGGTCAGAAACTCCCCGTGTGTGTGAGATCATCAGGTCTGAGTTCCTCCTACCGTTCTGGGCCTCGATGACGGCCGGCTCCACCTGATCCAGATCCTGCTTCACCCGCAGCTGCTTGTCTTTAATCACTTCCTGCTGCTTGTAAACCGCTTCCTGTATCTCCTGGCTCATGACCTGTAGACCAGACGGCGGTTAGCATTGCTCGCGCAGATGAAGTGTAGTGTAGCCTAGCCTAGCGTATCGTAGCACTTGCCTTCTTCTTCTCAGCCTCCTGCTGGTCCTTCACCATCTTCTTCAGCTTGTCGTTAGCGGCGGCGTTCTTCACCTCCAGCTCCTGACTCTTGATGCGCAGGTCACGCCGCAGCTCCTCCACCTGCAGCACACATACACCAGCATGAGTGTGTGTGAGAGAGTGTGTGTATGTGTGCGCGTGTCTGCATGCATGATGGCGTGTGTTATAGTGTCTGAATGACTTAATGACATTAATTTTATAAGACACAACACTTAGATATGCGGATATTCATATGGTGGCAAAGACTGCAACAACCAGACGGTAATGACGAGACGTTAATAACCAGACGATAATGACGAGACGTTAATAACCAGACGTTAATAACCAGACGATAATGACGGGACGTTAACGACCAGACAATAGTGACGAGACACTAATAACCAGACGATAATGACGAGACGTTAATAACCAGACGATAATGACGAGACGTTAATAACCAGACGTTAATAACCAGACGATAATGACGAGACACTAATAACCAGACGATAATGACGAGACGTTAATAACCAGACGATAATGACGAGACGTTAATAACCAGACGATAATGACGAGACGTTAATAACCAGACGATAATGACGAGACACTAATAACCAGACGATAATGACGAGACGTTAATAACCAGACGATAATGACGAGACGTTAATAACCAGACGATGACGAGACACTAATAACCAGACGGTAATGACGAGACACTAATAACCAGACGGTAATGACCAGACACTAATAACCAGAGGGTGATGACGATATGTTAATAACCAGACAGTAATGACGAGACGTTAATAACCAGACGATAATGACGAGACGTTAATAACCAGACGATAATGACGAGACATTAATAACCAGACGATAATGACGAGACACTAATAACCAGACGGTAATGACGGGACGTTAATAACCAGACGGTAATGACGGGACGTTAATAACCAGACAATAATGACGGGACGTTAATAACCAGACAATAATGACGTGACGTTAATAACCAGACAATAATGACGAGACGTTAATAACCAGACAATAATGACGGGACGTTAATATCCAGACGATAATGACGAGACGTTAATAACCAGACGATAATGACAGGACGTTAATAACCAGACGATAATGACAGGACGTTAATAACCAGACGATAATGACGAGACGTTAATAACCAGACGATAATGACGAGACGTTAATAACCAGACGATAATGACAGGACGTTAATAACCAGACGATAATGACAAGACGTTAATAACCAGACGGTAATGACGAGACGTTAATAACCAGACGATAATGACGAGACATAACTAACTAGACGATAATGACGAGACGTTAATAACCAGACGATAATGACGAGACATTAATAACCAGACGATAATGACGAGACACTAATAACCAGACGGTAATGACGGGACGTTAATAACCAGACGGTAATGACGAGATGTTAATAACCAGACGGTAATGACGAGACGTTAATAACCAGGCGATAATGACGAGACGTTAATAACCAGACGATAATGACAGGACGTTAATAACCAGACGATAATGACAGGACGTTAATAACCAGACGATAATGACAGGACGTTAATAACCAGACAATAATGACGAGACGTTAATAACCAGACGATAATGACGAGACATAACTAACTAGACGATAATGACGAGACGTTAATAACCAGACGATAATGACGAGACATTAATAACCAGACGATAATGACGAGACACTAATAACCAGACGGTAATGACGGGACGTTAATAACCAGACGGTAATGACGGGACGTTAATAACCAGACGGTAATGACGAGATGTTAATAACCAGACGGTAATGACGAGACGTTAATAACCAGGCGATAATGACGAGACGTTAATAACCAGACAATAATGACGAGACGTTAATAACCAGACGGTAATGACCAGACGTTAATAACCAGGCGATAATGACGGGACGTTAATAACCAGACAATAATGACGAGACGTTAATAACCAGACGGTAATGACGGGATGTTAATAACCAGACGGTAATGACGAGACATTAATAACCAGACGGTAATGACGAGACGTTAATAACCAGACGATAATGACGGGACGTTAACAACCAGACAATAATGACGGGACGTTAATAACCAGACGATAATGATGAGACGTTAATAACCAGACGATAATGACGAGACACTAATAACCAGACGGTAATGACGGGACGTTAATAACCAGACGGTAATGACGAGACGTTAATAACCAGGCGATAATGACGGGACGTTAACAACCAGACAACAGTGACGTGACGTTAATAACCAGACGATAATGATGAGACGTTAATAACCAGACAATAGTGACGTGACGTTAATAACCAGACGATAATGACGGGACGTTAACGACCAGACAATAGTGACGTGACGTTAATAACCAGACGATAATGACGGGACGTTAATAACCAGACGATAATGACGGGACGTTAATAACCAGACAATAATGACGGGACGTTAATAACCAGACAATAATGACGGGACGTTAATAACCAGACAATAATGACGGGACGTTAATAACCAGACAATAATGACGGGACGTTAACAACCAGACAATAATGACGGGACGTTAACAACCAGACAATAGTGACGTGACGTTAATAACGAGACGATAATGACGAGACGTTAATAACCAGTCGATAATGACGGGACATTAACAACCAGACAATAATGACGAGACGTTAATAACCAGACGATAAAGACGAGACATTAATAACCAGACGATAATGACGAGACACTAATAACCAGACGGTAATGACGAGACGTTAATAACCAGACGGTAATGACGAGACGTTAATAACCAGACGATAATGACGAGACACTAATAACCAGACGGTAATGACGGGACGTTAATAACCAGACGGTAATGACGAGACGTTAATAACCAGACGATAATGACGAGACACTAATAACCAGACGGTAATGACGAGACGTTAATAACCAGACGGTAATGACGAGACGTTAATAACCAGACGATAATGACGAGACACTAATAACCAGACAATAATGACGAGACGTTAATAACCAGGCGATAATGACGGGACGTTAATAACCAGACAATAATGACGAGACGTTAATAACCAGACGGTAATGACGGGACGTTAATAACCAGACGGTAATGACGAGACACTAATAACCAGACGGTAATGACGAGACGTTAATAACCAGACGGTAATGACGAGACATTAATAACCAGACGGTAATGACGAGACGTTAATAACCAGGCGATAATGACGGGACGTTAACAACCAGACAACAGTGACGTGACGTTAATAACCAGACGATAATGATGAGACGTTAATAACCAGACAATAGTGACGTGACGTTAATAACCAGACGATAATGACGGGACGTTAACGACCAGACAATAGTGACGTGACATTAATAACCAGACGATAATGACGAGACACTAATAACCAGACGGTAATGACGAGACGTTAATAACCAGACGGTAATGACGAGACGTTAATAACCAGACGATAATGACGAGACACTAATAACCAGACGGTAATGACGGGACGTTAATAACCAGACGGTAATGACGAGACGTTAATAACCAGGCGATAATGACGGGACGTTAATAACCAGACAATAATGACGTGACGTTAATAACCAGACGATAATGACAGGACGTTAATAACCAGACGATAATGACAGGACGTTAATAACCAGACGATAATGACAGGACGTTAATAACCAGACGATAATGACGAGACGTTAATAACCAGACGATAATGACAGGACGTTAATAACCAGACGATAATGACAGGACGTTAATAACCAGACGATAATGACAAGACGTTAATAACCAGACGATAATGACGAGACGTTAATAACCAGACGATAATGACGAGACATAACTAACTAGACGATAATGACGAGACGTTAATAACCAGACGATAATGACGAGACATTAATAACCAGACGATAATGACGAGACACTAATAACCAGACGGTAATGACGGGACGTTAATAACCAGACGGTAATGACGAGATGTTAATAACCAGACGGTAATGACGAGACGTTAATAACCAGACAATAATGACGGGACGTTAATAACCAGACAATAATGACGGGACGTTAACAACCAGACAATAATGACGGGACGTTAACAACCAGACAATAATGACGGGACGTTAACAACCAGACAATAGTGACGTGACGTTAATAACGAGACGATAATGACGAGACGTTAATAACCAGACGATAATGACGGGACGTTAATAACCAGACGATAAAGACGAGACATTAATAACCAGACGATAATGACGAGACACTAATAACCAGACAATAATGACGAGACACTAATAACCAGACGATAATGACGGGACATTAACAACCAGACAATAATGACGAGACGTTAATAACCAGACGATAAAGACGAGACACTAATAACCAGACGATAATGACGGGACATTAACAACCAGACAATAATGACGAGACGTTAATAACCAGACGATAAAGACGAGACATTAATAACCAGACGATAATGACGAGACACTAATAACCAGACGATAATGACGAGACACTAATAACCAGACGGTAATGACGAGACATTAATAACCAGACGATAATGACGAGACATTAATAACCAGACGGTAATGACGAGATGTTAATAACCAGACGGTAATGACGAGACACTAATAACCAGACGGTAATGACGAGACATTAATAACCAGACGGTAATGACGAGATGTTAATAACCAGACGGTAATGACGAGATGTTAATAATCAGATGGTAATGATGAGTTGTTAGTAACGTGACGATAATGACGAGACGTTAATAACATGACGGTAATGATAAATCGTAATAATCAGACAGTAAACAAAACTGTAGCTAAAAAATATTGTGTGTGTGTGTGTGTGTGTGTGTTTGTGTGCGCAGCTTACCTGGTCGACGGTCTCCTTGATCTTGCGCAGCCCCACGTTCAGATGCATCTGCTGCTCCTCCAGCTCGCTGCGCTTTTCGTTGAACAGGTTGGCGTAGTGGTTGATGAAGTCCAGGTAATGGCGCGGGGTGATGGCCATGGTGCGGCCGCCACGCTTCGCCAGACGGTTGTTAGCCTGACACACACACACACAGAAGTGCTCATATCAATATTGCACATGTTGATCATCACCATATATTGAGTTACTGATTGTGTGTGTGTGTGTGTGTCTGACCTGGTGCAGCGTCTGATGCACGAACACGCAGCCGTTGACGATGGCCTCTCGGTGTGTGGGCGGCTGCGGCAGCTTGTCGTATACGATGGGCATGTAATCCGGGACCTTATAGTTGGGCTTCTCCAGGTCCATCTTACTGGTAAACTCTTTACCCACCTGGTACAGCGCTTCAGTCGACCAGTCGCCAAACCAGTTCAGCACACACCTAAACACACACACACACACACACACACACAAACACACACACACAGTTAGACTGCAGGATGAAACACTTTAGCTGAACATGATCGATTCTTCCCTCTTATACAGGAGAGTGTGTGTGTGTGTGTGTGTGTGTGTGAGAGCAAGTGTGTGAGACCTGTTGAAGAGCGCGGGGGACGTGGCGGCGCGGTCCTTCAGGCCCTCAGAGGACGGGTTCATGGTGAACACCACGTGCAGGTTGCGGATCACCTGGCTGGTGAACCACTTGTAGAGCTCCTCGTGTGTGTCCAGCATCAGGCCCTCCTTCTGCGCGCCCTCCTTACACTGCGTCATCAGCGTGGCGTACTCGTCACCCTCGAACAGCCCGGGCACCTGCGGGCACACACACAGCGTTAGCACAGCAGCAGCGCAGGCTAGCAGTGAAAAGACGCATGCGCACACACCTCTCCATTAGCCAGCAGTGTGTTCATGCGCTCCAGGAAGCCGGAGTCCAGCACGTTCGACTCATCCATGATGAAGGCGATCTTCTCGTTCTTACAGCCGGAGCGACGCAGCACAGTACGCAGGTCTTCGTCAAAGTCCTCGCCAGTGTACTTCCTGTGCACCTGTATGGGAAACACCAGCGTTACTAGGCTAATGCAGCCGGAGCGAGCGGTCTAGGCATTATAACTGATGGATCAGTTCTCAGGTGCTGACTGTAACTCTCTCTGGAGCAGACGGAGCGCTCTAGGCTTGTGTTTAAGTCTATGTTGAAGATGTGATCAGATGTGTTGTCTTGTGTGGTGTACGGCTACGTGAAATCAGCAGTTAATGTTTTGTTTTAACCTTGATCTGATAGACGCTCAATCCGTTCATCCAGGCCACGAAGCGAGAGAGTGTGGTTTTACCGGCACCGCTGACACCGATCAGCAGCAGATGACCCTGCGGCTGCCGGAAGATTCTGCAGGAAGAGGAGCAGTTATTGACCATCATCAGGGGACAACCAGCCAGCGTGTGTGTGTGTTAGGTCTTCTTGTACCTGTCGATCCTCAGCACATGATCCAGCACCTCATTGAACAGGACAAGTGGGACATCCAGCTCCTCCTCATAGAACACCTTTAAACGGGCCTTCACATAGTCCCGCAGCTCCTCCTGCTCCACGGGGACGTAATCCTGCAGGACAGAGCAGAGCGTCACGCAAGGCTCACTAAATGCTCGCCACTGCCATCTCATCACTACTGTCACGTCATTACCATCTGGTTATTACAGTCTCGTCCTTACCGTCTGGATATTAACGTCTCGTCATTACCGTCTGGATATTAACGTCTCGTCCTTACCGTCTGGATATTAACGTCTCGTCATTACCGTCTGGATATTAACGTCTCGTCCTTACCGTCTGGATATTAACGTCTCGTCATTACCGTCTGGTTATTAACGTCTCGTCATTACTGTCTAGTTATTAACGTCTGGTCATTACCGTCTAGTTATTAATGTCTGGTCATTACCGTCTAGTTATTAATGTCTGGTCATTACCGTCTAGTTATTAATGTCTGGTCATTACCGTCTAGTTATTAACGTCTGGTCATTACCATCTAGTTATTAATGTCTGGTCATTACCGTCTAGTTATTAACGCCTGGTCATTACCTACTGGTTATTAACGTCTGGTCATTACCGTCTAGTTATTAAAGTCTGGTCATTACCGTCTAGTTATTAATGTCTGGTCATTACCGTCTAGTTATTAACGTCTGGTCATTACCGTCTAGTTATTAACGTCTGGTCATTACCGTCTGGTTATTAACGTCTGGTCATTACCGTCTGGTTATTAACGTCTGGTCATTACCGTCTAGTTAATAATGTCTGGTCATTACCGTCTGGTTATTAACGTCTGGTCATTACCGTCTGGTTATTAACGTCTGGTCATTACCGTCTAGTTAATAATGTCTGGTCATTACTGTCTGGTTATTAACATCTGGTCATTACCGTCAGGTCACTACAGTCTTGTTTTTCACATCTCATTATTAATATCTAGTCATTAACGACTTGTTTATAACCAGATGATAATGAGATGGCAAAAATGAGACGACAAACACTGACATGTTAATAACCAGATGATGATAACATCTTGTTGTTGATGTCTGTTTTTACCAATTGCACCATTAACGCCTTATTAAAACCTTATCTAGTTGTTAATGAGTTATCGTCACTTCAGTTTCGACCCTACAGTCTTGTCATTACCGCTTGATCATTACAGACGTCTCATCATTACCGCCTGGTCATACTATCATCATCAGTGTCTGGTCATCATGGCTCACCTTGGACAGCCAGTTGCTGTAGAGGATGGGTCTGTTCAGGGCCTTCTCGCGGTCAATGTTGGGGAAGTGTTTGAGGGCCACCATGTCGATGTTCTCGTCTGTCCAGCGTCTCTCCTCGTCCTCCACCAGTCTGCAGAGTACAACATTTATTTTATACTGGGAATGATCAATCTGATCTGACAGAGCTGATCTGCTTTGTGTAATGAGTCTGATGTAGTGGATCATTCCCTACACAGAGTTTCTCTTTCAGGCTGATCTGCATTTTCTCTAAGTTTAATTGTTTTTCTCTCTATTCTCATGTACACAACTGTGGCTCAAAGAGAATGTGTGTGTGTGTGTGTATTCAGAACTCTGACAGCTCTCTGATGAAAGCACTATCTGAGAAGAATTAAAGAAGGAACTATAGAGTAATTGTAGCTTTGGTTCTGGGGCTGTGAGGTCTTCTCACCGGTCCTGGAAGAGCCGCAGTGCCTCGTGAGCCCAGATGCGGATCAGGCCCTCCACCGGCAGCGTCTCCAGGGGCCGAAGGGCCTCAAAGATCCCCCTGACCCAGCGGGTCATCTCTCTGGGGGAGTAGATGTAGTGCGGCTGTGTGTCCTGGGTGAAGCGCTCCTGTTCAGAAGACACACAATATCACACTGATCATCTCCGCTCCACATGAACATCAAGCATTCAGAGACTGAAGAGGCAGGCATAGCCCTGCACGACACTGGAGTAACCTGCAATATTTACTGCAGTATGTTATCACCATATCAATGAAACGTCCCCAGAAGGACTGATCTAGGACAGCTCTATTAAAAGATCCTCTGTGGAGCCCGATAATCAAGTGAAATAACACTGTACAGTCTTCATTATACAAATAAATAAAAACACCTAATCTAGGTATTTGGACCTATGGTCTATGTATTTTGGTGCAGTGTGAGCGGCGGCTCCTGCGCATCTGTAACCCGCTGTGACTCCGCACTGCAGACCCTGTGCTGTGCTCATAGCAGACTCTGTGTTCAGCTCTGTGTCTGCGCACCTGAGACATGGTGTAGAACTCCACCATGGCGGCGGTGAGCGGCTCGGCGAAGGTGCGCAGTGACGGGATGAGCCTCAGCATCGCCCTGTTGAAGGTGCCGTAGATCTGTGTGAGCGACGCCGGCCCGGGATAATCCACATACACCACCGGCACATGCCGCAGAAACCTACACACACACACACACGCGCAGGAGGAACACACACAGATGAGCAGACTGCAACCATTCCCTCAATCTGAAATATTCTGACTTGACTTCTCCTCATCTAGATTAAGCTGCTTTACACAGTCGACATTGTGTGTGTGTGTGTGTGTATGTGTGTGTGTGTGTGTGTGTGTGTGTGTCTATCAGTGCTGCACCTGTATGACAGTGGCTTGCGGCCCGGGTCTGTAGGGGGGTTGCAGGCCCCCACGAACTGTATCCGCTCCAGCTTCACCCACGTCTGGTCTGAGGTGCGGTAGAAGCCGCCGTGCTCCACCATCTGCAGGAGGAACACACAGGTTACACCTCACACACACACAGCAGGGACGGTTCACAGGTCTCCTGCGCAGCTGAAGAACTCATCCACCCTCATCACTCGCTCTCATGTGTGTCCGTCTGTTTTTAATGTTGGTCACATGATCTCCTGCTGCATCTCAGACTGAACACACGTGTGCCTGCAGCAGCGTCAGAACACTCATATTCAGCAGCCTGAGGCTAATCTGAGGCTAAAGAGGAAGGAGACATTAATGGAGAACACTACTGAACTGACGTCTGCTCGCCTGCTGTGACAGAGTTACACATCATCTATTAAAATAGTGTGTGTATTAGCAACATCAACACACTCCACCCCTAACACACACCTGTCTGATGAAGGAGATGACGCGCTGTGTGCCGTATTTGTCCATGTCCGGCAGGTTGATCTCATCACAGAACAGCACCAGCCACTTGCCCAGCTGCACCGGCGCCAGAACCACCCCGTTAGGAGTCCTGCGGTACTCACAGTAATGATCGAACGTCTTCAGCAGCAGCTCTGGGGTCGTGGCGCTGGAGAAGTTCAGGCCCACCACCTGCGCACAACACACACACACACCATGAGGGATTCATTCATCACTCTTACTCTGTCCATCTAATAGGAGTGTAAATCTACACTGGTTCGGTTCGGTTCAGATGATCACGCCATTGATTGGGTTCAGCTGGATATGTCGGTGCATTGACGATGCTTTCCGTACAGAATTAGAGTTCTTCTTCACAACACAATGTTTTTATTAAAGTCTCTAATATGTGAATAATTATAGAGGATTCGTGAAGCGGTGTTGTCCTCTGATTCAGCAGTCAGAGATATGCACTGCTCCTATAATCTGAGCTGCTGAGAGTAAACGCTCTCTGACCGTCTCCAACTAAACTGCAACAGCAGCACAGAGGACAGCAGGAGCGTGTACAGCAAATACACTCATGATCCCGCTGGCTTTTTGAGCTCCACTAAACGGAGACTTGATTTATCCCTGAGCTCCAGCAGTGTCTGCCAGAAGCCTGTCTCCCCGTGGTGTGCGCTCACCTCCATGTCGGGCAGGGCTCGGAGTGCGCTGAACAGGGTCATGGTCTTTCCAGAGCCCGGCGGGCCACAGAGCACCAGCGGTTTGTGCTCCGCCAGCCACGTGTACAGCAGAGCCTCGTGCCGCACCGTATCCAGAGTCGGCACCACCACATCAGGGGACGCCACCTTATGGGTCTCCACCTCGATCTGGGGCACCTTCCCCTGCCAGGACTGCCACTCGCCCGTGATGGACACCTGCACAGGACACACACACACACACGCACACGCACACGCACACGCACACACACACAGTACAGCAGATTACATCACACACACACACACACACATAGGGTTTGTTGAGCAGAAGTGTGTGTGTGCGTCCGCACCTCGTAGTCGATGATGGGCACGTTGGGTGCAGACGGCAGAGAAACCGTGGTGATTCTGCGGATGTATTCTCCCAGTTCTGCTCTCATCTTCAGCCGGCTGTCTCCAGAAAACGACCACAGCACGGCGTAGATCAGATATTTCTGCAGGAGGAGGTCAGTGTCAGCATGTACTCATCATGTCCTCACACATGAGATCAGTCAAACATGAACAGCTGTGTTTACACTGGTTCTGTGTGATTTAGAGTCACTCCAGTTTGCCAGGACTCACTCAGGTTTGCTCTGAATGATTCAGATTGACTCTGGTTCAAGTGCTTTAGTGACTTCAGTTCATTTAGGGGGATTCAGAATGATGCAGATTTGCTTTCTGTAATTCAGAGCGAGTCTGAATCGCTTGACTGATTTATTCAAATTGTTTCATAGTGACTCCAATTAATTCAGAGCGATTCAGATCGAGTCAGAGTGATTCAGAATGTCTTCAGTTTTCTACAAGGGACTCAGGTTAACTCAGGTTTGCTCAAGAGTGATTCAGCCTGGTCTGCTCCAAATGATTCAGATCAATTAAGTGTGGATTAGATTTGTCAAAAGTGATTCAGAGTGAGTTTGGTTCATTTGAAAGATTTCACACCGACTCAGGTTTGCTGAAGAGTGATTCAGAGTCAGTCTGGTTCATGCCAAATTATTCAGATTGACTGATTCCTTCAAAGTGTTTTATAATCACTCTGACTAATTCAGAGCGATTCAGAGTCACTCCGGTTTGCTCAAGAGCGATTCAGAACAGTTTGGCTATACTCTAAATGATTTCAATCAATTCAGGAAGTTCTTAGGTTTACCAAATGTAAGTGAGTCCACTTTGAAAGATTCAGAATGACTCAGGTTTGCTAAAGAGTGATTCAGAATCTATTTTTGCTCCAAATGATTCACATTAACGAATCCATCTAAGTGTTTGTTAGTGGGTCCAACCCATTTAAAGTAATTCAGAGTGACTCCGGTTTACCCAGAGTGATTCAGAGTGACTGCGATTTACCCAGAGTGATTCAGAATGACTGCGGTTTACCCAGAATGATTCAGAGTGACTCCGGTTTACCCAGAGTGATTCAGAATGACTGCGGTTTACCCAGAATGATTCAGAGTGACTCCGGTTTACCCAGAATGATTCAGAGTGACTCCGGTTTACCCAGAATGATACAGAGTGACTCCGGTTTACCCAGAGTGATTCAGAATGACTGCGGTTTACCCAGAATGATTCAGAGTGACTCCGGTTTACCCAGAATGATTCAGAGTGACTCCGGTTTAGCCAGAGTGATGGAGATAAATTAGGAGCGTTTTATGTTTGCTAGATATTATTCAGAGTGAGTCTGGTCCACTTTCTATTTAGATTTGCTCAAGAGTAATTCAGAGTCAGTCTGATCTATTCCAAATTATTCAGATTGAATGATTCATTTAAAGTGTTTCATAGTCTGATTCATTTAGAGCTATTCAGAGAGATTCAGAATGACTCCAGTTTGCTATACGTGATTCAGAGTGACTCAGATTTGCTCAAGAGTAATTCAGAGTCAGTCTGGTTTAATCCAAATCATTCAGATTCATTCAAAGAATCTTAGAGCAACTTCAATGTGTTCAAAGTGAATCAGATTTGGTCAGAGTGATTCGGAGTGACTCTGGTCCACTTGAGAGATGAGAGTGACTCCATTTTACTCAAGAGTCAGTCTGGTTCATTTCAAATGACTCCAATCCATTCAGAGTGACTGGGGTTCATATTGAGAAGTGTTCAGACACGCTGCACAGACCTGCATGTACTTCTCCAGCTGGTCGATGGGCATGGGGAAGTCGGGATGGTTGTTGTTGTACAGGGCGATGTTCCTGCAGGCCTGGTGCAGCATGGAGAAGAGCGAGCCCAGCGAGCGCAGCCGGGTGAAGTCCATGATGTGCTCCATCTTTGAGGCGTGCTCCAGAGCCTTGATCACCAGCCCGGTGGAGGTGAAATACGGCTGCAGGACGGCCGCGGCGTCCCTCTGGATCTGTGGAGCACACACACACACACACACAGAGTTATAAACACATGCATTCACTAACACAGAGTTCAGCGTGTGTGTGTGTGTGTGTGTGTGTGTGTGTGTGTGTGTTTATGTGTTGATCTGAGCCGTCTGCTGAACTGTACTGCTGCTTTATTTACAGCACTACTGTTCCAGCCCACCATCTGCAGAACAATGAAGTCTCTAATGTGTCTCCTGGATCATCTGAACTCAATACTGCAGAATTATTGCTGCAACTATAGCAGATGCACACACACACACACACACACACACACACACACACAGGTCTGGCTGCTGGTGTATGGTGCAGCAGTGTGTGTGTGTGTGTGTGTGTGTGTGTGTGGGGTCTACAGTGCTGGTGTGGTGTACCTGCAGCATGGGTGAAGCGTTCTCCTCTCCCTCGTCCTCTGTGGCCTTCCTCATTCGCTGGGCTTCGTCCTCTCCCTCGTCCAATGGGATGCTGCGCAGGCGTGCCAGGAAGTGGTTGAAGATCATGTCTGTGCTGAGCACGTCCTCACTGAACCACACCATCCCACAGCGCGACACGGTGGCCAGAGTGGCGTACTTCAGGTCCTGCACCTCGAACATGATGCGTACCTGACACACACACACACACACACACACACACACACACACACACACACACACACACACACACACACACACACACACACACACACACCTTCAGCATCATTTTTTACTTCTTTATCATTGTTTGATTTCGAGTGTGAGCGGGTGAACTTACGTTTGGCGGCAGGCTGAGGCGCTCTCCGTTGGGCAGTGTCAGCAGCTTGTTGTCGTCCAGCACAGAGTTCAGATTCTCCACCCATTCAGGATCCACATCTCCATCAAAGATGATCCACTGCCGCTTCTGCAGCTCCCCGCGCACGTTATCAATGATCCTGAACACACACACACACACACACACACACTTAGCCAAGACTAACACAACTGGACATAAACACAACAACAACTAACAAACACTAGCTGAAAAACAGCATGAGAATGAGCTTCATATCACACACACACGCATGCGCACACACACACACACACACACAAGGAGAGACTGACTTGCGCAGCACGTGTGTGAAGAGCCCGTCGGTCCACTCGCGTGTGTTGGGGTCCAGCGTGCCGTACAGGTGGTCTTTGCTGATGGCTTTGGGGTCGATGATGTGAGCGACCCCCTCCACCCCCTCCAGCCGCTCCAGAGCCTTCAGCAGAACCCTCCAGGCCAGGGTCTTCCCGCTGCCGGACGGACCCACCATCATGAGGCCGTGGTTGATCTGAGTGATCTGGTAGAGCTGCAGGACCTGCGGAGAGACGGAGGAGAGTTACTGCCATCGGCCCGCCGGTATCAGTCTACACCCGGCTGAGGCAGCGCGACATGTCTCTCAGTCATCTGAGCTGCAGCAACAGCACATGCGCATGGATGCATCTGCTCTCCAGTGTTTCAGCAGTGTCTAGTGTCAGTCAGCGGTCTGCCTTCAGCTACAGCTCCTGTACAGTGAGAGTGTGTGATATACTCAATATCTCCATCTGCATGCACACTGGCTGCTGACTATACTCGACGCTGCTGTATGAAGGCCTGCAGGGCACCACACACTCCACCAAAGAGCTCGCTGATCTCATATATGACAGAGTTCTGGCCACAGGTGAAGACTACACTGGAGCTGATTTTAATAGTCATATATTCAGGGCTATTCAATTGGCGGGCTGAACCCGGCCCCCGAGGCAGTTTGTTCCGGCCCTCCAAACAGTGTGACCAAGACATCAAACATAAATGTAGTTCAGTCGGTAAACGGCCGCTATGGTTACAGGGCTCGAAATTGCGACCGTTTTGGTTGCATATGCGCCCGAAAATTAATCTAAGCGACCTCATAATATATTTGGGCGCATTAGTGCGACTGCAGATAATGGTTGTAGTGAGACCTGTTTTGATTTTTTGTAAAAACGTGCTGAATCGCTCTTCCCTGCCGCTATATTGGTTCATATTAGCTGTCAATCACTCAAGGTTTTCCGCTGTCAGATGACAGGTAAGGAGCTTTTATGACCACGGGAAATGCAAACGGCTGAAGAGTAAAAACTTAAAGCACACAGGTTTGCAAACCCCACCTAAAGTTGAGGCGCAGATGAAAGCGATCATGACATGTGGTGAATAATGATCCGCCAGCTGAGATCAATCGAGTACGCGCTTCATGGAGAAGGCGCCCGAATCTCCATGCCTTGCGTTCACTGCGTGTTCAGCGCAAATGTCCGCTAAAAGTCAAATCTAATACTGCACATATCATCGCCAAAGAAGCTCGCTTACTAAGTTTACACTGAAACTGCGGCTCATAACAAAGACCAGTATTGCGCCGGTGGTTAGCGCAAGAATCCTGCTCTGCCTGCTCATAAATTGGGTCGGCTGACTCGCCTGATTTTCCACTAACACAGAAACATGAAGATCAGCTCAGACCTTTAAATTGACACAAACTGAAACCAAAACTTTTAAAGAGTGATAGAAGTGAGACTTTACTTACTTTCTTTTGTCTATTCTTGTTTGAGGTGTGTATTATTTTATATTTATTTACTGATGACTGCTTTGCAGCTTTCATCATTGAATTGAATGATTTATTATAATCTTTTGTTTGTTTTGTAGCAGAAATATTATTTATTAAATTGACATGCACATAAAAACAGCAGTTAAAAATCAATATTTCTTACTGCAATGCTTCATTTTTGTTTGATGCAAACTATACAATTATTTTTCATAAAGTTACAGACTTTTTATAGCAGATAACCTACATTCATGCACATTCAAGGCAGTATCATAATGAGAAATGGAATTCATTGTTACTATTATTGTCATTTTTTATCATCATTAATATTCTATAATTATTAGACATTCATTTTGGAATTATTGCACACAAATATCAATGTCTTCGCAGCATTAGTTAGATAGTTGTTTCTGGTTTTTGTCAGTCCTATTGATGTTGTTTTAAAATACAATAAATCCCTTAAAAAACAATTTGCAGCGGTGCTCAATCATTTTTGGTGGTGCTCCTAAATTTTTTCTGGTGCTACTAAAATTTTTTTTGTGCTCCTAAATATTTGAAGTTGGGAGCACCGGTGCTACCAAGTAAAAAAGTTAATTTCGAGCCCTGGGTTATGAAGTGACGTGCGTCTGTTCAATACAGCACAAGGCTGCACAGGAGCGCGAGTCATGAGCGAGTGGTGCGGGCAGCTGAAAGCATGTCTGTAGAAACGGCTATTCGTACAATGCACTGATTTCGTCAATAGGGATGCAATGATCAGCCGATTCCACTATTAACTGCGCTTTAATTCATCACAGTTTATTAATCGTAAAGTCTTCTCTAAGCCGCATTGCTATTGAACTGAACGAAATGAAACTGCTGCAAAATGCCAAGTTGCCTGTCGCCAGTTTTAAGTTTGAAGTACACCGAGGCTAATACACACGCACACCGGATTATCTGCAGCAGCCGTTCCCATATCACGTCATTTCCGCTTGCAGGTTTGTTATTTGTAATGTAAGAATATATGACAATATGCGGGCGCTAGCGGAGCGATGTGCTCGCGTCTTTCTGGGAGCACAAAGTAGAAAACATTTGACGGTGAGAGTTGTGCGTGACGTTCAGTGCAATGTAAACAAAAGATATGTTAGACGAGTTATTATTAAAATGATTGTGTGCATGAACACGGATGACAACAGGTGATCTAAATAGCTGCTTGCCTAATATAAAGCTTGAATTTACATTAGATGTGATAACCGTGAGCCCATGATTATTCCTCAGACTATATAACTGTACAACCAAAGTTTATAATTGCTGCATCCCTAAAGGCTGATTTATACTTCTGCGTCAAACGTCGCTGATGTGCACCTCTCAAAAAATGTAACTACACGTCGCAACGACGCGTAGCGTAAGCTCTGTGATTGGTTGGCTTGGTAGCGCTGATGAGTCTGGGCTGGACCGAGAGCCGCGTGAGCCCAGTGGAGCGATTGTTTACAAGTGTGGAGTCCCGTGAAGGAGCTCCGGATGGAAAGTTTTGTTTTGTGTTTACCTCATAGTTAAAGTTGTTGCACGTCCGCCAGTTCCTGCACCAAAATGAGCGAGATTGAGTCACTTGTACATCCAGGAAGTGTTCAGGAAAAGCAAAACAGCAGCGAAGAAACTCGACACAGAGGAACATTTACTCCTCACTGCCCACTAGTGTTTCGGAAGTGTTAATGCAGACCAACAGAGACAGCAGCAGAAGTATAAATGCACAGCTACACGCGTTGCCTGCGCCGTGAGTTACGCCGGTCACCTGACGCAGAAGTATAAACCAGGCGTAATTGTTATGCAGCTCAAACATATGAATGTGTCTGAATGTAGAAGAGGCCTGCTTCAGCCATGCACTGCTTCTGTTCTGCTCTGAAATACAGCATTTGAATATGTTTGTGAAAAATAAAGTCTATTGTACAGTGAGCTGATGTTATGTAGTTTCATAATACAATATATTCACATTCTAATGTAGAAAAAGCCAGCGTGGGTGTCTTAGGAGCAAAAATATACAGCATGTGGGCTCTTATATGCCGTTGTGTCATCACTCATATAGTAAGCCATATCTCTCCGGCAGTCATGCATTTGCTACAGATATCACACATGTATATTTCACAACGCAACCGCTAGCCGTGTAGATAACTGCACCGTTTCAAATCGAGATTGCGATTCGCTTTCATTAATCACACAGCTCTAGTGTGCAGGCTTGGAGAGTAAATGTGATGTGATCTGGCATGAAGCAGCAGTGCTGTGTGTGTGTGTGTGTGTGTGTGTTAGCTCACCTTCTCCACCCACATGCTGCCCACGTCGTCTCCGTCCCCGTAGGTCAGGTACATCTCGGCACACACCTTCTTCAGCTCTTCCCGCAGCGCCGTCATCTCCCCGCGCATGTACTGCACACCCGGGAACACGTCCGACAGCAGGCTGAACAGCAGAGGGATGTCCTCCGCCACCAGCTTCGGCACCATCGTCTCACACACACTCTGGATCAGGATCTGCACACGGACACAGGAGATTTATGAGCAGAGATGTGGACTACAGATCAGGGTTTCATTTAATGTGACTTCAGCTCCAGGGGCTAATCTCAGGCTAAACCTACAAACAAACGCATCCATTAGAGAAGATTTCAACCCTTAAAGGCAGATATTATACACAAATGACTACTGTGCAGGGTTTAACCCCAGCAGTGTGTGTGTGTGTGTGTGTGTGTGTGTGTGTGTGTGTGTATCTCCCGCAGCCTCTGATCGTGCAGATGAGTGAGTTGTGTTTGCTCTAATTAGACTTGATGCAGAAGCACTGTGATTGACATTCTCCTGCTGTACGTGTCATCAGAGAGGGAAAGCCCCGCCCACTAGTGTCCATCTCATTAGCATGTCCAGCAGGCCTGAGTGAGAAGCAGCCGTCTGTCCATTCGCCATTACAGTGTTTGAGCTGCTGAAGATGATGTCAGCATAGACTAAGAGCATTATAGATGTGGAGTTCTAGATGGAGCCGTTTATAAATGTGGAGCTGATGATGAAGAGGCGGAGCTACTCATGAAGGGGCGGAGCTATCGTGTGCTCCTCTCACCTCCTGCTCCGGAAGGTTCTCGGCGATCTCGTTCTCGTCCACATCCTCTCCGCGCTCACACTTCTCCCGCTTGATCTTCTGGATGCGCTCGCGCTTCACGTTCCCGGCGCTGATCAACACACTCTTCAGCGCACGCAGACCAAAGTCATAGTGGGACTGAGAGGAGAGCTGCTCGTCACACAACCTGCGCAAACACACACACACACACGGGATTTGTTTCACTATCTCAGTGAGGACATTACTTCTACTGTTTTTCTGTCAGGTTAATGATAGTGTCTATGGCCTACCCATAAGCCAACCCTCACAGAAGACACTGCACATCATCAGATACTGATAAACATCTTCTGGAGGGTGAGTGAGCACTTTTAATCAGTGACGAGCAGCGAAATGCCCACACTAATGGCTCGATTTGACTCTGTGAAGCCCTCATAAGTATAGCTAAACCAACACACACACACACACGCACGCACGCACGCACGCGCGCACGCGCACACGCACACGCACGCACGCACGCACGCACGCACGCACGCACGCACGCACACACACACACACACACACACACACACACACACACACAGCTCTACCCACTTGAAGAAGGGCACGATCTTCTTGGCGAGCGTCTCGGCGGTGCGGAAGCCCTGTGAGTACAGCATGACCTGCGCGATCAGCTGCCGGTCGGGTTTGGTCATGGCCAGGCTGCGGAACAGCTTCTTCAGGTTATCCGGCAGGTTGGAGCGTCCGGCGTATCCGGGGTTCATGGTGATGAAGATGGCCATCTCCGCACTCACCTTCACCTGCTTATTCAGCAGCTCGGTGGTGACGGGCACACCTGCACAACACACACGTGCAATCATTAACACGTCAACAACACGCAAGGACAGCACATCACATATTACTGAGCATGCTCATGCTGCGATGCTAACGGACCTAGCCTTCACCACTGAGGAGAACCCGGTCAAACAGCCTGATTTCCTCCTCAGTGTGTGACAGGAAAACAGCTCATGTAGAAATGCTTTCCAGACAAACTAAAACTCAACATGAAATCAGAATGTAGTCTGTTGTTTGATTTCTATGAAGTAACCCAAAGCCTTCAGTCAGACTTTAAACAGCAGCAGGTCCACAGTTACTCCAGCATCACGGTCAATGCCCACACTGAAATCAGATGAGCGAGACGAGGCGGTGACGGCCTTCTGCATCATCTGGGGGCCTGTCCTCATCCTCTAGGGGGCGCTGTGAGAGAAAGCTGTACTGTGTAGTGTGTGTGTGTGTGTGTGTGTGTGTGTGTGTGTGTGTGTGTGTGTGTGTGCTGTACGTACTGTGGTCTCGGTTGGGGTTGCTGTGTTCCCTCAGTGCCACCTGTATGAACTGCACCTGCTGGGACACAGCTGACAGCATGCGCTCCTCCAGCCGGTTGAACTCATCGAAGCAGCCCCACGCGCCCACCTGACAGAGACCCACGAATATACGACCCATCGCCTGCGGGAGAACACAGCGTCACACACTGCATCATTACACACGCGGCACTTCTGACCAGATCAAACACTGGTTTGGGTTAATCGATGAAGATTGTTTTACAGCACAGGTGTCAAACTCAGTTCCTGGAGGGCCGCAGCTCTGCACAGTTTACTTCAACCCTAATTAAACACACCTGATCAAACTAATTGAGTCCTTCAGGCTGGTTTGAAACCTACAGGTAAGTGTGTTGGAGCAGGGGTGGAACTAAACTGTGCAGGGCTTCGGCCCTCCAGGAATTGAGTTTGACACCCCTGTTTTACAGTATACGATGCTGACAATATTGCTGCTAAAGCCAGCGCACATTTCAGCATGACAACCGCGGCTGCACGAGACTGGAGATATCTGACACGGCCCTATTTGGTTTTGCTGTGATTATTTAATGACTATATGTCTAGCGGAGGATTTAGGGAGCTCTATTTGGAAAGATTTCATTCATTTAGATTTAGTGGGGTGATCAAGACTTCCTCGATGTAGTGCAGTTCTGCATTAACTATAATAAATGACACGCAAAAACAAACAAACAAACAAATAAATAAGCAGTGCTCTATGGTTTTCAGAAGAGTCTATCAGTGTTTATGCACAGAAATCAATCAATCAAATGCAAAATAACATGGTCATTGTGTGAATAATAAAATAATAATCAAAGGTAATAATACGCCAATCTTTTCATCTTCAGATCTTGACTGATGCAGATACACACGCTGCCATATCAATGCTGAAACTGTATATAGTTCAGGGGGTATTCCGGAAAGCAGGTTATGTCATACCCGGGTAAGATTAAGAGTAAGCAGGTGGAAAACCTCCGCTTTGGTTCCAAAAACAGCGGTAACATTTGGGTGTGTTAAACAGCCATCGCAGCTTCCTCTCTGAGGATAACCTGCTCTGCAGCAGCTGATGTTCGTCTGTTTCAGAGAGTTTACTGTGCTCTTGATCAGAGTTTTGATGGATATACGAGTTGTCATGGTGAGAGGGTTATAAGTACATCGGTTTTTGATATGGATATGTGATTGAGCGTTGTCATTTTTCAAAAGAATGGTAAATGTATTTAACAAACCTTTTCCAATCAGACGTGATAAACCGCGAGTCTGCGCTTACCATAGAAGACAGTGAGTGCAGCTCTGCGTTTTCACGTCATTTCAGAGTGAGGCACTAGCGCAGTGGACAGAACAGCAGAACTGCAGAGCTCACAGCGGAGCCAGTTCAGATCTCGCGGAGCATTCTTTGTTTCTCTCTCCCTCTCTCTGAGTGTGCTTTAAGGTCAAATAATTAAACCACTGATTATCCTTTGTTAATTATTATTTACTATTTGGTGGCCCACAGCAGTTAGACAGGCCTCAGCCTCCTTTCTATTAGCTACATGACAGAGAGAATAATCTAGGCCAGCGGTTCTCAAACTGTGGTGCGTGTACCACTAGTGTTACGCGGGCTTCCTTCTAGTGGTACACGGAGGAATTAAATATGTCATGTACGTGCTACATATTTCAAAATTTATTACAAATGATGTATATAATATGCCATATATGACATATAGTCTATATTTCTGAGGTGATCTGCAATGTTTTTTGACTGTGCAGAGCTGTAGCTGCTTTACTGGGCCTTTACTGTAGTTTTACTGTTTTCTCACCGTGACTTTCTATGGGGACTCGTGAATTCAGCGATCTACGGAAAACGCCTTCAGCTATAGGCTGTGCGTGGGTATTAACTCACGGTTATCTTCAGGAGGTTGATTTAACTCTGATCAGCTGTTCTGGAACCGACATACTCACGGTGAGCAGGTTTTGGATTAATCAACAGAGTTCAGGGTTTAGCAGATGGTACATTTCTGGAATACCCCCCCAACTCTAACGACAAAGTCCCAAAACACAGAGCAAATGTGATGAAGGAATGATTAACAGAAACAAACAGTTCTGCAGTGGCCTAGCCAGAGCCCTGACTTAAACCCAATTAAGAATGGGTGGAGGAGCGGAAGAGCAGGGTGATGGAGGAGACTCTCCAGCCTGAAGAGTCACTCATCACTGAAGATAGATGGGCAAAAGCACCAGTGGAGACACGCCAGTATAGTTGAGTTACAGGAACCAAGAATGTGCCGGTGTGAAGGAGTTTGGGCTTTTAAAAACTGTTTTGATCCACTTTAAATGTTGACCAGTGAATATATAAATATAATATCAGCATGTGTCTACTGCACCTGGAAGTCGAAGGTCTCGTCACAGTTGAAGACCAGCACGAAGCGGCCCAGCTGATGCCCCAGCGCCTTCACAGACTCGGTCTTTCCAGTTCCAGCCGGCCCTGCAGGAGAAACACACACACACACACACACACACACACACGCACGCACGCACACACGCACACAAACGCGCACAAACACACACACAGTCAGCTGCAGCTCTAATCTCCCCCAGCAGAGAGAGAGTATGTATATGTGTGTGTGTGTGTGTGTGTGTGTGTGGACTGACCGAAGGGGGATCCCCCCAGCCGGGCCTCCAGCGCCTGTGTCATGGTGAGGTAGCAGCGGTCGGTGAGCGGCGTCTGCACCAGCTTCTCCTGCACCCCCAGATACTCGAAGCCGTAGTTGAACTTGGCGTTGGCCATCTGGATGGAGAGCTGCTGCAGCACGTCCGTCTGCTTGGGGTCGAAGTAGAAGCGCATCTGGCTCAGCCACTCGAACGACTTGGGGTTATCGATCTTGTTCTTGATGAGGGTTCGGGTCACGTCTCTCTGGTGCACCAGCTCCGTGATCTACAGCCATTCATCATTAGAGCGTTAGTATTATTACCCATGAGCCTCAGCTGACACACACACACACACACACACACACACACACACACACACACACACACACACACACACACACACACACAGGCAGGTGTGTTTCTCACCAGGTGCTCCAGCTTCTTCCTGCGTAGCGGCGGCTGCTCCATCAGGACGGTGTCAGCAAGCAGGTTGAGCGTCGCCTCCACGTTCTGCAGCACGGCCTGCAGCGGAGCCATGTTCCCCCCGCCCGCGATGGTGGACAGAGCGCTCTCCACATTCTCAGACCAGTCGATCTGGGTGGACAGAACCACCAGCTGGGCCTGCACACACACACACACACACACACACACAGAGAGCACTGCTGTTCACCTGTGCACTAGCGACTGCGGTGCAACCACACTCCACACTGCCAGACGATCCGATCACTGATGTTCATGTGAACAACTCCGCAATCAACTCTGCTGTGAGGTTTCATTACACCGCTGTTGTCAGCCATCTCGGCGTGCGGCTCACCTGGTAGCGGTCGATCCAGCTGATGTAGGTGGTCAGGTCGATGCCCGTGCCCTTGTTGAATCCGCCCACCTCCGTCACCGACTCCGCCAGCAGCTTGGCCAGCGTCACCCGCATCTCGCGCTCCACCAGCGTCAGCCACTCGTTGATCTTGGGGTGCTCAGTGATGGAGACCGCCGTCTTGTACAGCACCTGACCCCACACACACACACACACACACACACACACACACACACACACGCACTCCATCAGCATTCATCATCAGCAGCTCACGGAGACGGCCAGGTCAGCACAGGGATGAACACTTCACATGAGGACAACATCACCGTTCAGTAAGTGCTGACAGAAATCCCAGCACTGCATTAGAAACATCACACATCCACAACAGTCATGTGAGCTAGCGTGCGCACCTCCTCTCCCTCGCGGGACGAGATGCCCAGCACCTCAGTGTTGTCCTCGTTCAGCAGGATGCTGGAGACGCCTGCAAACATCTTCTTGAAGTGCTTCTGCAGTTTGGCCACGTTCTTGCTGTTGCCGATGATCTCCAGCAGATCTTCATCACCCACAAAGTAGAACCTGCCGGGAGCAAACCACTGCACTGAGTCTCCAATAATGAGCAGACGATGCTAATGAACAGCGTGAGGGACGAGCCAGAGTAACCGGATATCTGTTTAAGCTGAAATCTGATTGGTTGACCAGTTTTTAGAACGACACATCAGATCAAAAACACGAAGCGGAGGATTTTGTCTTATAGATGTGTTTCCGCCTGCCGCTTGTGCATCAGTGTGTCACGTTTAGTCACTCACAAGGTGTTAAAGCGCAGCTCTGGTGACAGATGTCCTTTTCCAGCAGTTTGGACAGACATGTGTGTGGGTATAGTGTATAGAGCATCATATTGGGCCGATATAAACACACACAGTCATTTTTGTTCAATTTAACAAACATATAAACGGTGGACCAATTGGAGTGGATTTTAGATCGTTCACAACTTGACGGAGTGCGGTAGCCCCGCCCACCAATATTGATTGGCCGACGCACATCACCATATCCTCAGTTTGTCGTTTCACGTCTGCCATTTTCAGCGTGCAAGTCACAGCGATGTCACCAGAGGAACACTCGTGCTCTATTATTGCATGTAAGGCTCATTGGGATCAACACAAGAGGCTTCATCAGAGATTTTACATTTAGCAGGCGTTTGCGCTGAACATGCCGTGAATGCACCGTATGGAGATTCAGGCCGGTAAACAGCGAGGCTTTCAGCACTCTCTCCCAGAACACTCGATTGATCTGGGCTGGCGGATCAACATTCACCACATGATCGCTCTCAGCGGCGCTGTTGTTTGTAACTTTAGGTGGGTTTGCAGACCTGCCTACTTTTCACTGCTTCTTCCTTAAATGTTTGCATTTCGCGCGGTCACGGAGCGAGTGTGAGTATGTTGCTCACGTCCCTCCATTAGACATATCGAACCTGCCTTAGTGATCGCCTCAGTCAAAGTTAATCCAGTGTGAGGTTATTAGTCTCGGTGTACAAGCTCAGAGCTTTAAACTAGCACACAGCTGGCATCACTTGTTTAGCTGCCGCAGTTTTGCTCTGTGCAGAAGCACCGTGTTGAGAAGCCTTTACGATTAACCGTGACTGATTACAGCGCTGTTAATAGTGAAACCAGTTAATCATTACATCCCTATACGGATGATGCATGCATCATGACACAGCGGCTGTAAAACTATACAGACACAAACGCTTTTGTAAGTACCGCTCTGACACTTTCTGGCACGTGAGGAATATTGATCCCTCAACAGTGGTCTCTGCTTGGTCTGTGTCGAGTCGTACATGTACGGCTGAATGCTGTTCCTCTCACTCATGTTGCTTCTCTCTGTCTGTTGCCTTATACAAGGTGAGGGAGCTCTTGGCTCCGCCCCTTTTTAAGATGGGCGGGAAGTCAAAACTAATTTTCATGTGAAGCAACACGCCCCTAACAGCGAGCTGTGTGCACGCCCAACATCACACTATAACACATCATAATAAAATAATCTGAACTGTGCTGAACTGAAGCTGCACTGACACACTCACAACAACCAGAATATTCATATTACATCTTAAAGAAGGGGGGAATAGGTGTCCTCTAAACGCCAGTGAAAATGGTCTGGTGTGCACGAGACAGACATGATGCCATAAGAGGGCTGTAGAGAACACGTCTGAACACTCCTCCAGCTGCAGCTGATCATACCTGGGGAAGGACGAGCGCTCTCTCTCCAGATACTCCCCCAGAGCCTTCTGGATCTTCCCCAGCAGATCCGCCAGTCTCTCCAGAGACCTCTGAACCCCCTGGATGTTCAGCACGTCCATCACCAGCGGAGACTTGGTCACCTTCTTCATCAGAGCCAGGAACTCTGTGCTGATGCTGGAATGGGTTTAAAGGGTCAGTTCAGACACACACACACACACACACACACACACACACACACACACACACACACACACAGAAATAATAATCATCATCATCATCATCTCACTCTTCACTCATTTTAAACCGTTTCTTTCCTCTGTTGAACACAAAAGAGGATACTTAGAAAAATGCTGAAACCCTGTAACCACTGACTTCCCCATTCACATCCTCTCAGTCCTAAATGGTACAGGAAAACAGAACTGTCCCCCTGACTGTTTGACAGATGTCAAATTAGTTAAAACTACAAATGCAGGTTAAAAGTGTAAAATTACAAACATGGCGTCTGCACGAGACCAACAGTGCATTAGAGATGCTTTGGGAAAGGTGTTTGAATATTTAATATCCAGTCCACTGCAGAATATTTCAGTCATGTTTCTGAGTGATATTTGATCTGCAGCAACACCGTCAACTTCTGTCAAGACCTGTTCAGTTATAAACTCCTGAATGCATGGCCAACTCGTGGATGGCTGATTGGGATGAGGTAACAGGATTTCTGGCTAATGTGCAGCTTCAGCATTTCTCTAAACATCTTTAGTGTTCAGCAGAAGGTTTGAAACCCCTCGAGGGAGAGTAAACAGTGAGAACAGTCATGTGTGGGTGAACTGTCCCTTCAATCAGACCAGCAGTGTGTGTGTGTGTGTGTGAGATGACCTCTGACCTCTGGAAGCGCTGCGTCTCCACAGGCAGCAGGTGTTTGATGTCTGCACTTCCTGTGAAGATGCCCTCCAGGTAAACCCAGCGGCGCTGCACATCGATCCACACGTCGAACAGCGCCATGATGCGGTTCAGCTTGTCCTCCCAGCTCAGAGCGTCCTCCTCAAACACCTGCACACACACAGCAGTGTTACACCCTGCAGGGCCAGTGTGTGTGTGTGTGTGTGTGTGTTCACTGATAGACAGATGTGTGTGTGTGTTCACTGATAGACAGATGTGTGTGTGTTCCTGACCTTATAGTATGGCGACAGCTTCATGGCCGACACGCTGTTGATGTGCTCCTTCACCTTGTTGAACAGATCGTCCCAGCCGCGGATCAGGCGACACTTGTTCTGGTAGTTGACCAGGTCCAGCTCATACGAGTTCCAGACCTCACGGATCTGCAGAACACAGGAGACAGAGTCTAGTCTGAGCGCGCGCACACACACACAGGCACCTAGTGTACACATGTACACATTCAGGTGAATCATTATCTAAACCATCCCAAGACATAATTGTGTGTGTGTGTGTGTGTGTATGTGTGTGTGTGTGTCTGTGTTTTTCTGTGTGTGTGTGTGTGTGTGTGTGTCTGTTTCTCTGTGTGTGTGTGTGTGTGTGTGTCTGTGTTTTTCTGTGTGTGTGTGTGTGTCTGTTTCTCTGTGTGTGTGTGTGTGTGTGTGTGTGTGTGTCTGTGTTTTTCTGTGTGTGTATGTGTGTGTGTGTGTCTGTTTCTCTGTGTGTGTGTGTGTGTGTGTGTGTGTGTGTCTGTGTTTTTCTGTGTGTGTGTCTCTGTGTGTGTGTGTCTGTTTCTCTGTGTGTGTCTGTTTCTCTGTGTGTGTGTGTGTGTGTGTCTGTGTTTTTCTGTGTGTGTATGTGTGTGTGTGTGTCTGTTTCTCTGTGTGTGTGTGTGTGTGTGTGTGTCTGTTTTTCTGTGTGTGTGTCTCTGTGTGTGTGTGTGTCTGTTTCTCTGTGTGTGTGTGTTTGTCTGTCTCTGTGTGTGTGTGTGTGTGTGTGTGTGTGTTTCTCTGTGTGTGTGTGTCCCTGTGTGTGTGTGTGTGTGTGTGTGCGCGCGTGTGTGTGTGCAGCACCTGTTTGAGGAACTCCTCGAGCGCCATCTCTCCCTGCGCCACCAGCAGCACGTCCTTCACCACCATCTCGTTCTTCTGCAGGTCCACGTCCCAGATCTGGCCCAGGCTGAGCTCGGACAGCACCCAGTTGACGTGCAGACGCTTCATCAGCTGCTTCCAGTGCCGGTCCTTCAGCGCCTCCGACTTCAGCTCGATCACCAGCATGTTGACCTGCGGAGCGGAACGGTTCAGGGGTCACACGCCAACATCAGGACAAACTGAATGTGCATGACTGCGGTGAAGACGGGACGCTGGTGTCAGTACAGCAGGAGAACAGTACAGGGCTCTGACAGCTTTATCAGACACATGTGAAGCGCTGGAGCACTGTAACTCAACTAGACCCGATCCACACGCTCGTCATGCAGTCAGTCAATGTACCTGCAGCTTTGTGCAAGCTTTCCCCAACGCAAGCACAGCTTTTCTGTATCTGTAAACAGAGCGACTGTAAGAGCCGGGGCTGTGCATTACCCAGAGGGCCGAGCGCTCACCTTCATGTAGCCCTTCAGCAGCCGCTGCACGTACTCATAGGAGGCGTACTGACGCAGCCGCGCCGGGAAGTTCTTCAGCTGGTTGAGGAGTCCGTCCAGACTCTGGCGGAGCTGTGGACACACACACACACACTCTGAGTGAAGCACGCGCTCATGCTGCAGTGTAAGGAGTGTGCTCAGGCTAATGCTAGACCTTGCGCGGCTGCACAGAGACCCACGGCTGCTCCTTCATCTGGTCGATCTGCTCCCACACCTTCGACAGCTCCGACCACACACCCTTCAGGTCCTGCAGCTCCTCCAGAGCCACCTGAACACACACACACACACACACACACACACACACACACACACTACTCCAGTACCTGTACTGTTAGGCCTGTGCAAATACAGGACGTCTATATGAATAACTACATGAATATTATGATATAGATGAAATTAAAGACCAACAGATCTGCCATGAACACTCATCTGCTCAGTAAACGATGCTTATACGGGCTCCACGCTGAGAGTTGCTCCTACTGAGACGGTCAGACACAGGTGTACCCATCCAGCCCAGAGTGAGCATCTCAATGTGACTAATCGCCAGCCCTACTGGTCTCTCTGTGCTTTACCTGACTGTGTTATGGACTGTGTGTGTCACCTGTACTCTCTCCTCGCTGCTGCTGGGCAGGCCCGTGTCCGTCAGCTCCAGAGCCTCTTTGGCCTTGGCACACTTCTCTCTGTCATCCTTCAGACGGCCGAACTTTCCTTCATAGATGGTGAGCGACTGCAACGCCTCCTCTGGCCGCAGACTCCCCTGCACACACACACACACACGCACACACTGTTGAGTCTGCAGAAACACACAGCGCTGCTCATGCGTCCTCCAGCAGGGTATACACAGCAGGAATCATGGCGTTAAACTCAACACCTCTTTCAGACTGGTTCCAGACATTAGGAGCTCATCATCTCTTCAGCAGTGAACCGTTAACATCAGCGCTGTTTTACTTTACACATATTCACTGCAGGCGGATTGTGAGAGAGCTAAACTGAGACTATTCAGAAGGGTGTGAATGAAGCACAGCTACATTACGTTCATGAGAATAAGGGAATGACAAGCTCTTTATCTGAGAACTTGAGAAAGCAGAGAAGCAGTGACTGAAATGTTCATCAGCTTCATCACAGGCTGAAATATCTGAAGTGATTATGGAGAGGTGGGCGTTTAATGATTTAAAATAGCCTGGGGAATCCTAAAATAAAGTAAACACAACATGCAGTGGAGTTATGCCAGCAGTGAGCAAACTTCAGCACATGCATTAATGATATTAATTGGTTTGAAATGAGAAGCTTGTGAAACTGGGTCTCTGTATTTTGGTTTAGGAATCTCTCAGACACGTACAGCCACAGGTTTGGTCTTCTCCCAGTCGGCCAGCAGGTCGGTGGTGCGGTTCTCCACGGCGCGGTCCTCCTGCACGATCTTCATCTGGAGGTTGGCCACCTGCTGCTGGATGGCCGTGTCTTTGCGCTTCATGATGTCGCTGAAGGCGCCCCACTCGCCCTCGATGTTGTCGATGTACAGCCAGGATGGAGGGAACTGGAACCGCTGCTTCTCCAGCAGACGCTGGCCGTTGCGGAAGAGCTGAGGACGAGAGGTCAGAGACGCGGAGCAGATTTAAACTCAATTCAGTTCAGCTTTATTTGTATAGTGTTTTACAGTGTAGATTGTGTCAAAGCAGCTTCACATAAATGGTCATAGTAACTGGATCAGGATAGTTCAGTTCTTAGTGTTTAAGTTCAGTTCAGTTTAGCTCAGTTCAGTGTGATTTGAAGTCATTACTGAGAGTCCAAACACTGAAGAGCAAATTCATCTATGTGTAGCTCTACCGATCCTGAATCATGCAAGGTTGCGGCGACAGCGGAGAGGGAAAAACTTCACAGAGGCGAGTAAAGAAAAAAAAAACCTTGAGAGAACCAGACTCAGTTGGGCATGACCATTTTAATTTCTCCGCTGGGTAAAAGTCTCGTGCAGAGCTGCAGTCTCAGCGGTGGATTTAAAGAGTCCGTTCACTCGACAGTAACACTTATTTACTCAACCTTCCGAGTGTTTCTCCTGTTGAACACAAAGGAAGATATTTTGAAGAATGTCAGAAACCTGTAACCATTGACTTCCACAGTATTCAGTTTTCCTACTATGGAAGTCAATGGTTACCGGTTTACAACTTCCTTCTAAATATCTATAACAGAGGAAAGAAGCTCAGAGGTTGATGACATCTTGAGGAAGAGTAATGTAATGTATTTATTTATTTAATGTCAGCAATAAAGGCTATTTTCATGGCAGGAATCTTTCAACAATAATTATACAATTTAAAAATCAACAAAAAAAATAAAACATAAATTAAATAAGATTTTTTGTGTTAATACATGATAAAAATTCTAAAATCTTTTCTGGTTTCACTTTAAAAATGAGACGTTAAAAATGTCTTTAACAGAGTTCATTTCATGAAAAAGTGTTCTGGAATCAGTAAAGGCAGGACAGTCCAGTAAAATGTGTTTTATAGAGCTTTTTCATGGCTGCTGCATGGAGGCGCCATAGCGGCCAGCGTCTTCCAGTAGAATGCTAAAAACCTCCGTTCACAGCGTGTTCAACTGGTAGTTTGTGCTCCGAAAATGGGTTTCAATAATGGATAACAGAGTGTTTTTGTGACACACAACTTAGAAATGTGTCTGTTAAAGCCGTTATAATCTGTCACATGTGGTTCAAGCACATCAGTAATACGAGAAAAACCTTCTCCTAGTTCACGTGTCTGCCGTCAGAAATACAGTGTGTTCCCGGCCTGTCAGCTGTTAGCTCAGCGGCTCTTTAACACACACACACAGAGAGAGAGATTATTTTATTTAAATTTTATTTATTTTTAAAAATTTTAAAAATTTATTAAATTTTAATAAATAATTTATTAAATAATTAATAATAATAAAAATTATTATTAATAATTTATTAAATTTAAAAAATTTATAACATTTTTATAAATTTATTTAAATTATTTTATTTAAATAATTTAAACTTTTTACTATTATTATTATTATATTTATCAAATGTTTTTTTTTGTGTCATTATATCTTATTTGTATTACTATTAATTATTTTTTTCAATGGTTTTAATATGTTTCATATTTGAAATGCTTTGGCAATACTGTATTTAATGTCATGCCAATAAAGCAACTTGAACTGAAACTGAAACTGAGAGAGAGAGAGAGAGAGAGAGAGAGAGAGAGAGAGAGAGAGAGAGAGAGAGAGAGAGAGAGAGAGAGAGAGAGAGAGAGAGAGAGAGAGAGAGAGAGAGAGAGAGAGAGAGAGAGAGAGAGAGAGAGAGAGAGAGAGAGAGAAACCAGAGTACTGGCATGAAACTTAACAGGTATGAAAGTCGTGCAATTTACACAAATGAGCAATAAAAGTCTGTTATTGATCCTCTGCTGCTGATCTGATGTTCATTCTAATCGCGAGCCGTTTGTGTTTTATTTGGTGTGTTGTTTTCACCACGGTTTGTGTTTTTCTGTCATTTTGAAATGACACTAGCCTATATTTCACTGTCACAGTTATTAAATCAGTGTGTCAGTGGCACAGTACAGGCAAACATTAGGTGTGTGTCACACATTTTGCTGAACTACATGTGTTTGGGCTGGTTATATATTTGAAATAAAGAGAAAATGTTGACTTTAGCGATGACGAGGCTTCATTTAAACTGCAGAAGATGCGTCTGACACCGAGGGGAAAACACCTCACAGCAGCTGTTTTCCATCCTATAAGATCACATTTCTGTAAATGATCAGTCCAGGAGATGCTGCTGATGGACAACAGTATTAGATAAAGAGGATAAAAGCAGGTAAAATAGATTAAAACTATCGTTTCAAAGCTGTCCAAATGTGACTGTTCACACGCATCAGCTGCCGACCGGAAGTTCTTCGCATTCTCCTTGTGAAGCATCATGGGTAATTTTGCGTTCCAAGAAAAAGGTCTATAGTAAGAGGAGTTCTGCAGCACAAACACTGAGTAGGGTTTTCACCTTGGAGCAAAAAAACAGTGTTATTCTCGTATATCCAATACCAGATCTAGTAAAAACTACTCGATCAAGTCGATTCTTAAAGTTCTGTGTGAGATTTCAGGTTGGATTTCAGGTAATTTATTGTTTTCTAATGCATCCCATTCCTTTTGCCACTTGTTTAAAATGTAAGCGTTGATAAAAGGTTTCTCTTGAGGAAGAGTATCCAGTGAGCAAATCTTCCTGTTTGTGTGTGCCGTGTCTTTAAGAGAGAGTGCTGATCAGCTCATACTCACGTCCACTTGCTTCTCGAACTGCTTGATCTTGCGTTTAAGCGTCTGCACGTACGTGATGAAGGTGACGGCGTCAGACGTGCTGGCCGTGTCCACCGAGTGCTGCTCCAGCTCTTGCCGAGACTGCAGAACGACACACATCAGCTCAGAGACACTCGATTATATATAATACAGAGCTTCACACAATAATGATCGCTGCAAAGCAGCTTCACAGACAGATGAACACCATCCCCACATCACAGTCAACATCAGAAGAGCTCCGCAGCTGTGTACAGATAACACACAAGCACATCCCATAATGCCCTCAGCCGGAGCCAGGCTCACCTTGGAGATCTGCGAGTGGAAGTCCTGCATGTTGTTTCCCAGCATCTGCCCAAAGCGGCTCAGCACCTCCTTATGCCACGAGTCGTACTTCAGGTTCACTTTAGACTGGACCTAAAGCAGACAGCGCAGAGAGAGGAGAGTCATTCCCACATCAGCTGCAGCGTCATGCCAAACACTGATCACTTTACACACTGCCGAAATGCTTAGTGTGTCCTGTTTCTACTCCTAATACCCAGAAACTCCTAAATCAAGAAGATCTCCAGACAAATACAGCAGACAGTCCTGTTTTCAGACATAATGAGTCACAATGGAGAGAGTTTCTCCTTAAACCAGCTCAATAAATGATAAAGTCTCCATCTGTCCTGAGCAGAGAGCTGATCCTCTCACCTTGCCGTAGTCGATGATGACGGGCCCGAACTCCTTCCTGGTCTCTGCGTTGTCGAAGGTGCCGCGGGCCTTGCGGATCTGCACCAGCAGCGCCTGCCACTTGTTCAGGTCTTCCTCCAGCCGGTTGTAGATGTTCTCAGGCTGCATGTCCCACAGACACTGGTACTGCAGCCACACCTGGAGGAGCAGCGCAGATCATAAACACTGTATTACCACCATATCAGGGAGTCCACAATGCTGCACACAAAATACCCAAATAGTATCATCACCATTTTTTGCCCCCAATATTAATATATCAAAAATAAGAGTAATTCTGGAGAGACTCGACATAACACAAGTGAAACCTCCACGATATTACTACAATATTCATCTGGCATCGATATCATCCCACAACCAGAAAAGTCATGATGAATCAGAATATGAGTGCTGCATGAGCTGACCTTGACGTACTGCTCCACCTCAGACACGTTCTCCTTGACTGCATTATAGGCCTCCTCCAGAGCGGACGGGCCATCGGGCATCCGGGTCAGAGCGTTCCTGTAGAACTTCTCCTCCTCTGACAGCTCATAGTGGACGCCCACCTGTAAAACCAGCAGGAGTTCACTGCAGGCTAATACTGATATACTCATGACAAACAATCTCTCAATGCTGAACAGATTTCACTGCAGTGTTTGTTCTGTAGGAAGAGTAAGAGAGTTAAACCCATTTGCTCTCACTCTACAAGCTGTGGAAGCATTCGCAGAAACATTTCTAAACCATAACATTGCAGACTAAAAGCAATCATGATGAACTGTATTTCTTTTAAAAAGCTCTATTTTCCATATCTGCTGACAGATATTACTGAGCAACAGATATTTATTCATTTGCGAAAAGCACTACTTCGCTACAGCAATCCACATGTAACATGGTTTAGACGTTTTTATAAAGGTTAAATCAAATACCATCAAACTGCCCATATTACTTTAGAATTTGGTGTTTACTTTACAATTATTGTCAAAAGTATGAATAAATATGGTTCATATTCCTCAAAACACGCATTGAAATAGGAGATGCCCTGATATGGTCATCAATGTATACTGGAGATCACCTGGTGGTCATGTCTGGTACTGCAACCAAACTAAACCCTGCTGAAAGCTGTTTTTACAGACATTAACTTCAACTTTGGAATATAAATTCAGATATTTAACTGATTGCTTTTGTGCAAATATTAGGTTAAAACTGGTTTGTTAAATACACATTTCATGCAAAATAATAAAATCTACATTAATTCTCTAATAATTTTCATAAATGTAAACATTTTTCCCTTAAATTTCTCACTTCAGCAACAATCTGACATCTGTCTCCTCTACCACTGCCCCGTTTACACGGCCAGTTAAATGTGACCCAATTCTGATGTTTTGCTCATATGTGACAGATCGGATCTGCTCTATGACCGTGTGAACACGAAAGAAGCGCACGCATTCGGACATTCAGAGATGGGTTTCTGGCCTCCTTCATATGTGGAAATAAATCAGATATAGATCAGATATGTGACAATGTGACTGTCATGTAAACAGGCAGATCGGATTTATTAAGGCATTACGTTCTGTACATCATTAAACTAGTGACAATGTGCTGCTTCTCCGCGGTTTAATGACAGAAGGAAGAGCGTGTGAGGAGATGCTGACGCGGTAAACAACATCAGAGGAAACACAGAGGGGGAAAGAGGTCAGTCGCCAAAGTTTGCTCCCACCCGACCTGAGATCTCTCTCGAACCCATACATTCCTCTGAACGGTGGAGGACGTCATTAAATCATGTAAACCATAAGCACAAGCTGTGATGACGGCCCTTTCCCACCTCCTCGTCAAAATCATTTTAAAGTTGGGGGAACTTCGTGTTGTAACTTTTGCTTTTAGTCGCTATTAATACACAAACTGCGGGCTACACACAGCACAACTATATTCTCTCCAACACCAGTGTGCCATCTTCAACTACACACACATCAGGGCCATACCATTACATAAACTGCGTGGGGGTAAATCTGGACTAAACCATTGACTGCTTATACTACACTTCGCATATTTCACAGAGCCAAAAACAAGACAGTTTCTTCCATCGTGGCTAGTGTGGCGCAGATGCCAGAACCCGCCTTTATGCATGCGCAACATGGTAAATTGTATGGCAAGTGTAAACGCATGAATTGGATATGTCACAATTAAAATAATGTGTAAACGGACAGACAAACAAATCAGATATAGAAAACAAATCGGAATTGGGCATCAGGACCTGACAGTGTAAACCTGACAGTGTAAACGAGCCAAATATGAGAGTTTAGTTCATCACAGTATCGGCTTCTCTGGCAAAATCATAGCAAAAATAAATGAAAAAATGGATAAAATTTTATAAACGTCTCTTTTTATAATAAAAATGAATGGTTTATAGGAAAAATACATCAACAGCAATAAATAATACATTAAAATATATAAAAATCTAGACTTGATCACACTTCTGCAGAACTCACGATTAAAAAACTAAACTTTTAAAGCCTCTCCAGGTAAAACGGTTGTTTGGTTTCATTAAATATAGGGCAGTACAAAAAATAAACGTTTTCCTCTTTAAAACAAGATTAAATCTTAAATCACTAAAGCATTGAAGACATTAATGATTAAAGCAGAGGCCGTCATTTCCACAAAACAACCATTTAAACCACTATTAAAGGGTTAAAGACAGAATAAATGAAGAGGCTGCACACACACACACACACACACGCGCACGCACGCGCACACACACACACACACACACACACACACACACACACACACACACACACACACACAGACTCACACACACACACAGACACACACACACACACACACAGACACACACACAGACACACACACACACACACACACAGACACAGACACACACACACACACACACAGACACACACACACAGACACACACACACAGACACACACACAGACACACACACACACACACACACACACACACACACACACACACACACACACACACACACACACACACCTGATATCTCTGACTCTGGATTCTGGGTAAGGACAGGATGTTCATCTTCCATGCAAACATCTCCTGGTAGAGCCGGTAGCGGCAGTCTTCGATGGGCGGGTTCAGGTAGATCACCTGGTTGGTGATGCGCAGCTCGTGGATGATGTTCTGTGGGTAAATCATCAGTTCAGTGTGGAGATCATCATTAACACAGAAGAGCTCAGAGGCCTATCTGGCGGCTCTTGCCTTAATCCGGGGCTCTCCTCCGGGTTTGTGGCTGACTTGAGGAGCCTCGGTGTCCATGTCCACATCAGCCTTGTCCTCCATCTGGCCCCTGAGAACCTGCGTCCAGGCCTTGAGTCCCGCCTGCAGACGCACACCCAGGATGCGCTCGATCTACAGAGGGAACGCAGGACATGTTTACTGCCACATCAGTGCTTTATGGCAGGGTTAGACATAACTCAACACATGGTGATGTTGATGAGCGTATTTACACTGTGTGCACTTCACAATACTCTGAATCATTCATTCCTGACACTACACAAGTGCTTGATGCATATTCAGACTGCAGTGGTGTTCATAAGAGTCAGCGGCTTGGAGCTTTAATAGCTGAACATGATCATTTCCACATGTGATCTGGACTGCAGCACGCTGAGATGTGGACTGAACACTATAAATCTCTTCATACTCTGCCTGGAGGAACATTTCCAGTGAGCAGATGATCTGTTTCTCACCTCGATGTCCAGCTTGTTGACCCAGATGGGTAGGTTGGAGTAGGAGTGCAGGTTAAGGTCATCCACGGCCTTCTGGATGCGGTTCAGGATCTCGGTGAACATCTTGTGCTCATACATGCAGGTCTCCAGAGAGCGGACCTCCAGATCAATCTTCTCCTCGATCAGGAGCAGATCATCCACCTGACAGTGAAGATCAGCACATTGACACGGGTGATCATCTGACATCATAACATCATTAATCACACACACAACACGATCATTCAGAAGCCTGAGAGGGAGATCAGCAATAACACCGACACATCAGCACCTCAGAACAATCAGGAGTGATCTCCCTCAATAACAGAGGAGCGACTGACCTTCTCCTGGAAGTTGAAGACGGTTTCGGCGAGCCGCTGCACGTACGGGTCCAGCTTGTAGGACTCCCAGACCAGCGAGATGCCCTCAGTGATAAGCGCCTGCACCTCCTTCTTCAGGCCGGCCACCAGCAGCGAGATGGAGACGCGCTCCTCCACCTTCTCACAGGTGCGCTCGTAGGTGCGCACGCTCTCGATCAGCGAGATGGCGAACGGGTACAGCTGGTTGGCCTGATGCGCCTTGTTGACGATGGCGAGCGGCACGCGGAAGCTCAGCCACTTCAGGTTGCGCACCTCCTTGGAGAGCGTGATGATCTCGGGCAGGAAGTTGACCTTGAGTTTGAGCACGGTGCCGGTGCGTCCGCGCGCCCGCGTGTTCTCGATGGTGAAGATGCGGCCGGAGACGCCCAGGTTACGCTGCTGCACCTTCCGGGCCCAGTCGTCGAAGATCTCCTGCGTGTTAAGCTTGGCCCGGAAGCTGTCCCCGTCCTGCTTGAGCTTCAGGCCCTCCACGTGGTTCTCCCAGCCCTTGCCCAGCACGTCCTCCACCCGCTTCATGTAGGCCGTCAGCTGCCGGTCGATCTGCTTGGCCCAGATGATGGATCCGGACACCGGCGGCAGGTCCCGCACGTGGCTCATCTTGCAGGACTGGCTCTGCGGGTACTGCACCTTGAACTTGTCGTGCAGGGACTCGATGTCGTCTTTGACCCGCTGGATCAGCTGAGTCTGGTACTCCCGGATGGCCCCGCGGATGTGCGGCCGCACGAACAGGGCGTTGAAGCGGGAGAAGATGCGGAACATCTCGTTAGCGTTTTTGGCGGTGCCCAGCTGGTCACGGAGGCGTGCGGTGATGCGCGTCTCCACGCGGTCGATGCGCTCGTCGTATCGCTTCATGGCTGCCTCCCACGCCTCCATGCCCTCCTTGGAGACGTCCAGCCCGTCCACCTCCTTCACGTTCTCGTAGGCCAGGTTCACCTCCTCGATGGCGTTGGCGTCTGCAGCATCGAACAGCACCTCCGCCACCTTCAGATCGGCCGGCTCCGCGCTCTCACCCTGGGCGTGCTGCGGTACGGCGGACACCTGCGCAGGTGAGCACACAGGAAGAGAAGAGCTTTCACAGCATGACCAAACTACATCCTACAGAAGCACAGACTAAGGGACTGCAGTGTTAGGCAAAGCGAGCAGGCGTATTTTAAAAAGATGATATCGGATCAGTTTAGGGTCTAAATCACTGGTGAAATATCACCAAAACTGCAAACATTCTGGCATTGGTGTTGGCGAGTATTTCCGGTACTAGTATCGCTATCAAGAACAACCCTAATCAGAACCGTTTCTTACCCATCATGCATTGTACAAAACACACAAGTAACATCACTGATGACAACTCACAGAAGATCTTTCAATTAGATCAAAGATAAATAATTTAAGCACCTTTTACATCTTTTTACACATTTCCCTTTCAGTATTTCCTGTATACAAGACTCTTATATCATTTAACACGTACATCTCATTGAAATATGCTTACACAAGTTAAATAAGTTCATCTTCTTTAATTCATGAGTGTGACAGTTCTAAAGTTCATTTTCCAGCTTTATGTCTGCGAGTTATTTTATTTTCAACATCTGCTGCTGGTTTCAGTATGCCTATAAGAGTCAGGAGAAAGTCTTTAAACTCAGATCTGGGCTTCCCACTGGTTTGAAATATACTTGCAGTGATATCTGAATTGAAACACAGCTTTTACCCCATCACAGTCAACTACATGCGACAAACTAAACCATATTGTGATTTTAACTGTATTTTTATTCATCATGACAATGTTATACACCTTCTCTTTTCAATTTTAAGTTATTAAAAAAGGTTGTTGAGATGAAAGAAATGCAATATTTCTCTTACTTTCAGCTATGTAGAAGGCATGTGCACCCAGACAGGTAAAGGGTGCTCTGCTCTCTCTCTCTCTCTCTCAATGGCATGACATTACAGTACTGCCAAAGCATTTTAGATATGTATAAAGCATGTAATATATTAACATCATTAAATTAATCAAATATACAGCAAATGAGAAATATCAGACAAAATTAATAAAAAGACAATATTGCTAATAATTATAATAATTATCAGAATAATAAGGGTAGATTATTTTAAAGAGGCAAATAAGTCACACATTACTAACGGTGTACTAATATTGTGCAGTCAGTATAGATGTCATTTTGTTCTCCGAGTATATAGGCTAGTAAAGTCCTTTATTAAACTATTTAATTTATTTAAAATATTTAAATTATTTAATTTTCCTCTCGCGGCTGTGTCTGCTGTGAAAAGGTAATGCAAAAACGCATACAGCAACTTTAGAGAGCGAAAGCAAAATCCCAATGCCAGACGATCTAGGATATGCAGAAACTACAGCCGGATGCATTTTGGTGGAAAAGGCGCATCTCTGTGGGTCTGCAGAGCACGTGTGTTTGTTGACAGTTCTCGCGTTCACAGAACCAGCAGTACGCTAAGGAATGTGCAGAGCAAGAGAAGATTTTTACTGGCTAATCGATCACGAATGTTTGGCTTTTTAGGCGGACACAAAAAGAGTAAACAAATGAAAATAATAGTATTATTTATGTGTCACCACCGAATATACTTGTGCGGCTGTTCATATACCCGAGTGACTCGCCCAAGTAAAGTCCATGTGTGGGAATCTCTGCACATTAGCATTCAACACTGCATAATGCACATAATCTGCATCTGAGCTGATCACTGTTACTCTGTGTGAACAGAAACTCTGCGTGTCAGATGGGTCAGCACAAAACCTTCTTTAACATGTAAAAATAGCCTTCATCATCATCATGTGTGACGTTCACCTGAGGCTGTGTGAGATGCGAGAGCGGTTTGTTTGAGCTGTGTGTGTGTGTGTGTGTGTGTGTATAACAGCAGCTCTGTCTCACTGATGAACACACTGATGTGCATGGCCAGAATCAACACTGATCTTAATAATCACGCTGCTGTGGTCTTTACAGAACAGAACGCTCCATCATCGTCTCATTACTGCCATGCTGCTTAAAAACAAGCCACTGTGTGTAGAAATGATCAGCTCACAATCAACGAAACAAAACAACACCATCATCCATCTTAAGGATTGCACCCGAGGGTCAGTTCACAAACATTTTATTCTGTCATCCATTTCCACTTGCTCTAAACTTGACTGAACACAAAACAAGATGTACTGAGGAATGCTGGAATGACAGACATTGGCCTCCATGGCATTATTTGTGCCTACTATAGATGATTATGGGTTATTTTCAGCACTGTTCAGAATAATCAACAGAAGAAACTCAAGATTACACTGAGAAATGCTTTCCTTACTGTGGGTTCTGTCTTCTTTTGAGTTCAAATATTAAATCAAGAAGCATTTTCAGGAGAAGCGAGAAATATTTAGTTTTCAGGAGAACTTAAAACAAGTTCAATAATCTAGCAGAAGGGGAAGTGATTCATCTTGCTTTCTTGCTTGCTTTTTTATTGAATACTCAAAATAACAGAAAACATCTTCACAACAGAATAAGTAGATAAATAAATAGAAAATAAGACAATAATAAGAGAAAAGAAAGAAAGAAAGAAAGAAAGACTCAAAACAAAACAAGGGAATAAGAGCTCAGATTATATTTGAAACTTCCTCGAGTAAAACAGAATATGTTTAAAAGAGCGGCAGACAGAAATACAGCCACAATATTCCTTTCAGTATAACAGAAGACTAGATTGCAAATAATGCCAATACAGAGTTTAAACTTCAGTTGTTTGTGTGATGCAGCGATTGTATTTCTGCTAGAAATGAGATTATTCTGCTGAGCTCATCAGCACAACACTACATGTTTGTTTGCTTGTCTAGAAACGCTTCTTGATTTAAGAATTCTTTGATATTTGGACTAAAAACAAGACGAAAACTAGTGTTTTTTGCAGGGCAGAACCACATGAGCGAGTAAACGTTGAGTAAATGTAGTTTAGTGTGTGAAGCGGGCCTCTTTAGGATGTGTTTGTGTGTGTGAAGTGTGCCTCTTGAAAGTGTGTGTGTGTGTGTGTGTGTACCTGTGGTCTGAGCACGCGCACGATGACGGCCCGCAGCTGCTCGTGCTGCCGTCTGAAGCGCCGCATGTGGTCCAGACGGGCCTGCAGCTTACGGTGAGCTGGACTGAGACGCCACACCATCTTCAGGTTCTCCTCCCGCTTCCTCTTCACGATGTCCCTCAGCAGAACCTGCAGCTTCTCGTACTCATCCTCCCACGTCTGGAAGACCTCGAAGCAGGCCACCATCACCTGCGGAGGATAGAGAGAGTTTACTGACACCTCTGGATATACATCAGGGAGAAAAACCCTTTACAAACATCTTATTATTTCAAGGAAAACAAGTCTATTTATAATAAAAGACACCGCCAGCAATAAACAATGCAGGAAATAAGGCAAGTCAGCTTCTCAGATGTGCTCTTGATCCAATTTCCTACTATTGTGGAAGGACTCGCATACAGAATATTCATTTTAAAGAGTCTCCAGATAAAAAATAAGTCAAAGAGTGGTGAAAGTAGCAGCAGTGTGTGTGTGTGTGTGTGTGTCATCACCTTCTCGAACTCCTCGTAGGCCACATGCATGAGCTTGCGCGTGCCCAGCACTTTCAGCAGCTGAGAGCTCAGGTCTCTGGAGATGGCCTCCACCAGACGCAGCGCCCGCTGGATGGGGTATTTGGTGTTGCGGATCTTGCGCAGGTGAGTGAAGATGGCCACCAGAGCCTGCCGGATCTTATCCAGCTCAGTGGCCGACAGCAGATCATTGAGCGGGAAATCCTTCATCAGAGGATTATAGTCGTTCACCGTCTCCACAGCCTGCTTCAGCCCTGCGCGAACACAACCAGCATTAGACTGACATGCACAGACCACTGGAATATCACAGAGAACATGAGTTAATACAGCAGCGTCTCCAGTCCACGAGGAACAGAAGCGGATACACTCCTCAGATCCTGCTGAACATGCTGACATATCGCTGAGATATCTCCACTGCTGTGTGTGTTCTCTAATAAATGAGCTGCGCCTCAGAAGACCAAGACCAGACGCAATGAACACGGTGGCTTGTGGAGGCGTGAGACAGAGCAGACAGATGCAGAGTTTGCTTGTATATTAACTGAAGTTTTACAGCTTCTCCTGCTCAGTTGTGTGCACACACTCTGATATGCACATTTCCAAAACGTGTGCACACCTCTGCATTTCCATTATTCCAAAATACACATGAGAATAAGAGGAGAGAAACACGGCTAATGACTCAGAGACCAGAGCATCAGCAGCTTCAAGAGTTCGCTCACCTAAAAACTTGACCTCTGTTATTAATCATAATATGGAGTCGTCATTTTGGGGTTTTTATGTGCACAAAAGCATTCTGGTGGAGTGTTTTGAGGATGTGTTTCTGCACTTTAGGCATCTCAGGACTCTTGCTGTCTGTGGAGGATGAGGAGCTCTCACACTTCAGCTAAAATATCTTCATCAGTGTCTGAAGATGCAGAGCTCAGGAGACTGACAACACATGAGGGAGAGTAATGACAGAATCTTCCTTTCTGTGTGAACTAGCAATCTCCTTTAGACGTGTGTGTGTGTGTGTGTGTGTGTGTGTGTGTGTGTACCGGTGTCCGTGTCGAAGCTGACGGTGGCATGGAAGCGTTTGCCATGCTTCAGGATGTCCAGCGTCAGCAGCACCTCCGGGCTCTCCCTCTTCTCCTGGATGCGGTTCAGGGCTCGCTCCAAGTTCAGCCAGAAGCTGATTTCCTGCAGGGCCGTCCCGGAGGCTGGGTCTCGGTCCAGTTTGGTTACCTGTAGACACACAGACACAGATGAAGAATATGAGGGAGAGTGTGGAGAACACTGCACATCAGCTCATCAGCACACACACACTGCAGGCTGACTTCATCAGCACACCTGAAATGATCCAATACTCCTCTGTGTTTAACGTCGTGCCAGCGTCCATGGCTATTTTTATAGAGAGAAAGAATACAGCAGATACAGATGCTAATAAATGGAATGTGCACCTCAAAATGAAGACTGAATCCTCATTTACTCTCCCTCAAGCTGTTCCAAACATTTAAGAGCTTCTTTCCATGTTGAACACAGAAGAAGATGTTCTGAAGCTAATCTGATAACTGACTTCAATAGCAAGAAACAAAAAATATCTGCCCCATCATCATCCCCAGATGGACAGGGCAACCATTACTGCATCCAAAACAGTGAAAAGCCTGGCAGTAATGATTGATGACCAACTAAACTTCTCTGACCACATCTCTAGAACTGCTCGATCATGCAGATTCTCACTCTATAACATCAGAAAGGTCCGACCCTTCCTATCTGAACATGCAGCTCAACTCCTTGTTCAAGCTCTTGTTCTCTCCAGACTGGATTACTGCAACTCTCTACTAGCCGGGCTTCCAGCTAACTCTATCAAGCCTCTTCAGCTGCTCCAGAACGCAGCAGCACGAGTGGTCTTCAATGAAGCTAAAAGAGCACATGTCACTCCGCTGCTCATCCGTTTGCACTGGCTGCCAGTTGCTGCTCGCATCAAATTCAAAGCTCTGATGTTTGCTTACAAAGCGACTTCTGGCTTTGCTCCTTCTTATCTGCTCTCACTTCTGCAGATGTGTGTGTCCTCCAGAAACTTGCGTTCTGTGAATGAACGTCGCCTCGTGGTTCCATCCCAAAGAGGGAAGAAATCACTTTCCCGAACTCTCGCGCTCAATCTGCCCAGTTGGTGGAATGAACTCCCTAACTGCATCAGAACAGCAGAGTCACTCGCTGTCTTCAAGAAACCACTAAAAACTCAACTATTTAGTCTCCACTTCCCTTCCTCATCTGCAGTTGCCTCTCTGGCTCCACCGCTAACTGCACTACAGAAAAATAATCCTAATGTTTTGCTTCTTACACTTTACAGACCTGAAACTTGCCTACAGCACTTCTTCACTGTTGCTCTTATAGTTGTGTAAATTGCTTCCTTGTCCTCATTTGTAAGTCGCTTTGGATAAAAGCGTCTGCTAAATGACTAAATGTAAATATTATGGAAGTCAATGGTTACAGGTTTTCAACATTTTACAAAATATCTTCTTTTGTGTTCAACAGAAGAAACTCATAAATGTTTGAACTAAGTCTGAGAGACTGTAATTTTGGGAGGTTTTACAATTTACTTTTGTTAAACAGTCTAAAACTGCAACTGAAAGTAATGGAGCATGATTTGACACTAAATAAAATGTTTTAATCTCCATATTGTGCAGCTCTTGATGGGTAAAAAGTTATGTGATGGTTTTTGTTTGACTTTAATAATTCTAAATGTGGAAGTGTTTAGTGTGTGTGTGTGTGTGTGTGTATGTGTGTGTGTGTGTCCGCTCTGGTGTTTGCTGTAGTAATTATCACAGTACAGCAGTGTGTTTAAAGCGCAGATGTGCACCTTCTGTATCTCCCGGATCCAGCGGTTGACTCCGGACTGCAGCTGGTTCAGGAATGTGGGATCCTCCACTTTATCCCCGAAGTCGGTGACCTTGGGCTTCTCTCCGCGCTCGTAGCACTGCTTGGCCACGTTGCTGATGATGGGGTGGATGAGCAGGCTGATCTCAGGGATCTCGATGTTCTGCTGGAGGTGCAGTAACCCCATCTCCAGCTCCGCAATCTTTTTCTCCACTGACGGGGCCATTTTATCCCCATCCCTGATGGACACAGGAATACAGGAAGGAAATGAAGGAAGACGTCACAGAATCTGCTGACATTATTTGTACATATTTTTGTAAAATCTTCTGCAGATGTGGAATGATGTTGAGAGTATAGTAATTGAAAATGTAAAACATGACAGAAAAAATATAAATGATTAACCCGTGTGTGCTGTTGGGTCATTCCCATCCACTCTGGGCTGATCTGGAGTCTTAACTTGGCCTCAGCTTTCTCTGTTTCAGCAAATGTGATGCCTTTTGCAGACAAATCTGCTTAGACTCTTATTTTGGAAAACCGCTTTAAAACTCAACAGCACACTCTGTTCAGACTGACTCCCCTTTAGTGATGTTGGTGCTGTTTCTGCTCCACTGACTTCCATTATAATCACATATATTGACGGCAAAGCCGTGACAGCAGATAATCATGCATTCCTGATTGCTGCTGGTAAAGAATGCATGCTCATATGCTGTAACGGCTCTGCAATCTAAAAATGCAATAATGCAAGTCAATGTGGCAAAAACAGCACCAACATAACTAAAGCAGAGTCCATCTGAACAGCACACGAGGGTTAAACTTAAGGATTACAATGAAAATCCAATTATTTTACAAACTATACCGTGCATAAATCATACATTAACATTTCTACATTATTTTGAATATGATTTACTTTATTAAACAGACTCAGTGATGACGGGCTAAATAATCAGCGGTCACAGACTCAGTGTGGGTCTAGTGATATCCCGGGTCAGACAGAATCTGCAGACACTCATTTCTGCACAGATTATTTAATGAATCATGACATAACTTTAGGTGTGTATCTCCGTCTCCAGCAGCTGTGTGTGTATGTGAGGACACACACCTGCGGCTGGGCCGGCACTCACCTGTCTGCTTTGCCGGACTCCCGGATGTAGGATTTGAAGTACGGAGCGACCGCATTGCTGATGAAGGAGTGCAGCGTCTCGTACGGAGAGTCTTCGCTCAGAGTCAGCACACGCACCTGTGTGGAGATGGGCTTATCTGCGTCGATCACACCCGTGCGCTTGATCAGGGCCAGGCTGGAGGAGCGCGCACGCGCACACACACACACACACACACACACACACACACACACACACACACACACACACACACACACACACACACACACACACACACACACACACACACACACACACACACACACACTCCTGTTAGCCTCAGAATCAGCAGACTGTAATTAGTCTTCCATCAATAGCAATCGTTCAGTGTTCACCTGTGAATGCAGCAGCAGTTCTGCTGTTTCCATCAACCACACACAGCTCTCCTGCACAATATTGCTCTGTCTTATGTTAAAGTACTCGCACAGTCTGTCTTGGGTTTTGTGTATGTGTAGCATGTGTACAGTTAGTATTTAGTATAGTTAGTGTAAGGCTTGTGTTTAGTTTAAAATCGTTCTTGTGTCCAGTGTGTTTGTATTTACGATTACAGTGTTTCCCCTATGGTTTACAGTTTTGGGGGTGAGGGTGGGGGATGCTCAGATCAGGATTTTCGCAGCCGATATGGAGTACCACTTCCTTGTCATGGTGATCGGCTGATTCTGAGCACTGATTCTAATGCTTCAGGCTTTATAATGCATTAAGCAAATGTTCCCTCTAACCCTTAGGGAAGATCTTGCCTAAGCTTAGAGAATGAAGGATGCTGCATATCATTCTTTAAACACGTCTCTTATAAACATTTAGGTGAGACTGTGTCATGGCCAGAAGCAGCTTTACAGAAAGTAATTCCTCCACTCATTTTACTCTGGCTTAGTCCCTTATTTATCAGGGGTTGCCACAGCGGAATGAACCGCCACTGAAGACTCACAGAGACTCGCGGTGAGGTCATAAGGTTGGATGAGACGCTAGATGGGGTGAACGTGTCACAGCAGCTCAAAACACTGGAAATACATTAGTTAATAAACTAAACAGAGGTCCCATCGCATCTGCATATATTCTCGCTGCTGTGACGCGAGCACATTACGCTCACACACATCATTTACCCGTGTTGTGGCTGCTGTAGGAGAAGCGTAACATACGGGAGCGCATGCGTGTCTTGGATCCTGTCAGTGTGGCACGTGCACTCTCACTCGCATACAGCAGAGAGTGGCTGTGACCGTGCGCGATTCAGAGAGCGTAAATAAGATATTACAGACGGCTCTTTAGCTTGTTTATTAAAAGAAGCTGTGATCTGGCGCTACATAGAAAATACAATTAACTCGACTTCAAGGGGGCGGGAAAAGCCATTGGCGGAGCGCCCCCTAACATAACGGAAGAGGAAACACTGGATAATGTTCATTTACGTCACACCGTTGTCCTGCGAGACGCCACATTTCAGTCCACTGTATGTGTCCGCACATGTAGCTCAATCTCAATAAGGCTCCACTTGTCTTTATTTGCTTTCGTCTGATTCACGGATTTATAATAGAAATGTATTACTGACTTAATTACGGTGTTGTTGTAAGGACTCTGGATTCTTGCATCCTTCAACAGCCCTCCTAAAAACGTTTTGACCTTTGATTAATGCCGGTTTGTGGCATCCTCTTACCTGTTGGACTTGAGGCCGTAATGGATGTCGATGCTGACGCTGTAGGAAATACACTCGCGCTCCTCCTCTCCTTCATCACCCACATCCTCTGCTCAAACACACACACACACACACACACACACACACACACACACACACACAGTGTAACATCTGCTGAATGTGAACACTAAAAGACATCCTTTAATGAAAACATGTGGAAGAAAATAACATGAGCATGTGACAGAAGCAGAGCGGACATCAGCAGACTGCACGAGAGAGTGTGTGTGTGTGTGTGAGAGAGAGAGAGAGAGAGAGAGAGAGAGAGAGAGAGAGAGAGAGAGAGAGAGAGAGAGAGAGAGAGAGAGTGTGAGTGAGTGAGTGAGTGAGTGAGTGTTTAAGTGTGTGAGGACCACCTAAGTAGGCATGGGTCAGTAGAAGATTCTGACGGTAGGATAGCCTTGGATAAAAACATCTCGGTTTAGGATATTGTGATTACTGCTGTAAAATATATTCTTTTTTAATGTCTGGGTAAAAACAATAACTTTTTGCTCTTTGAACACAGTATATTTCATTTTGAGAAACACTGCTGAATAATTCAGATGAATCATTGACTTCTGCTGTCTTCATTAGTTTCAAAAACACTGACTTCATTACAATTTAAAACGGCATCTTTGGAGATCTTTTCTGCTGAAGATACTGCTGTCCTAAAAAAACGCAAATAAAAAATCCTACACAAGCCTTTGGAATGGTTTATCAGACAGTTTTGGTAGTTTTAAAACCTTGACTTTTCCAATATACCTTAAAAATCATGCCATGCCTACACCTAAGCATTGTCCTCCCAAAAATTGAATTAAACTGCTCTGTGTATTGTAAACAGGGGCGGACTGGCACTTTAAATCAGCCCTGGCACTGTATCCACACCAGCCCACATTACTACACTGACACAGCCCCATCCATGGACACATACATTCACTACTTATATTGGTGTACAGATAGTAAAATAATATAAGCAGTACCATATGTATTAGATTTTTAAACATTTAATGTATGTGACTGGAACAAAAACAACCCATTTATAACAAATGTATATGTGAAATCATTCATTTTCGTTTAGGCTTTGTCCCTTTTTTAACCTGGGATCGCCACAGCAGAATGAACCGCTAACTTATTTAGTATATGTTTTACGCAGCGGATGCCCTCCAAGCTGCAACCCATCACTGGGAAACCCCTATACACACATTTACATACATACACTACTGACAATTAAGCCTACCCTATTCACCTATGAGGTGAGGTGACAGCGCTACCCACTGCGCCACTGCGCTGCCCCCTTTCGAGAATAGTTCAGTTCATTTTATGCATTTGGCAGCATCTGATTTTAGAGCCTTTTTTTTTTTGCTTTCTTTGAGCTTTTCGGCACTGCCTTTCCTTTTTTATGGTCCATCTCTGACAATTAGCTTGTGTTGCACTTACTGTTTGTTTGACATTCATGCCAGATTTTGGTAACATTCCGTGTAACCTCTGATTAGGATGGTCCATCTCGAAACCAGCCGGTCGTTGCCGGTTGGGCCAATGCTTAACATTTATTATTATTATTCTTACTATTACCATCATCAAAAGCTGCCTACAGGTATACATATAAAAAATAAATAATAAAATAGCTGACCGGCCCACATTTATAAAATGGTCCGGCCCTTCTGGCATTTGCCAGAATTGCCAGATGGCCAGTCCACCCCTGATTGTAAATGTTTCATTCTCTGATTTAAAAATAACACGAACGCACTCACACACGCACGCTTCACTGAAGCAGGTAAAAACTCTGAGAATGATGATAAAGCCGTGTTCTCCGATTACACCATCATCAGTAAAGCTTAATGAAGTATAAACTGACTGAATCACAATAGTAAACTGATGAATAAAGCATATCTGGATGGCTCTGATCTGTTTCTCTGGCCAAATACATGTTCTAAATACAAGATAGACACATCTGTGCTGTTCAATAAAATAAAATAGTATTCTCAGTGAAAACTCTTTTATTAATGTAAACATCAGATGAAGTGATTATTTTCCTGCAATTCAGATTTATTATCAGATTAATCACGATTACCTATTAAAACTTTAATAATATAATGTTTACATCAGCTAGAAGAATATTGGGTCACTTTAGTTTCTCTGACAAAAGCTCAGAGAATGTGGGTAAACGCATGTTCTCCTGTTAAACTATCATCAGTAAAGCTTTCCTCAGTGTGTAACTGTGATTACTCGTGTAGTTTTAGCAGTATTATTATCTGCGTCATATTCAGAGATGTGTTCAGACAGAGATGATCCTGAGGTACAGTTTAGTTTTATATTCGTTCATGCTATAAAACTCGACATGCTCTCTACTGTTCACCACATTACCTTCAGCAATTCATCACAAATCGCATGTAAAAATGACTTTAAAACCACATTAGCACGGTTTGTTTGACTATTTATTTTTGCAAAGAATTCTTTTCTGAAATGTTATTAGGCAGAAAGTCTGAATATAAACCAGCTTTACCCCAATTACAGTCTGTTACTTGCAAAAAATAATAGATAACTGTGCAATGTCCCCACAATTCACACAAACTAATGAGTGTTTATGTGTGCATAACGAATTTAGTGTGTGTGTGTGTGTGTGTGTGTGTGTGTGTGTGTGTGTTAAAGTTGGTTTAATATTCGCAAATTCACACTTTCTCCTTAGTAAATATCAGAAAAGTATTCTTAGCAAATCCTAAAAGGGAGATGCATTATATTATGAGCCATGATTAATAATCAAAGTCCAACACTGTCCACGGGGGATTAAATAGTGCGCGTGCTGTTTTAGTCATTCTTACACGCGATTTCAGACAGATTACTCAGAGTACAGTGTGATTAACAATATCAGGAGCCTGTCACGGGCTGTCACTGTTCAGAAATGCGAATATTAAAGCAGCATGTTCTTAGTAGCTGATCGTGATGTCATTGATCTGCAGTGCAGCAAAACCCGCCCTGATCGATCACTGATCACTTGCTATCTCCGACTGTTCATTAAACTAATCCACCACATTATTTTCCTTCTGAAACACTACTGGAGCACATAAAACTGCGATAATTTGACAATATCCGCCTCAGCAGAACACAATAACCGGACGCAGCTCCGCACTGCGCACGCTCAGCTGAGGCGGTGAACGTTAACCCTTCCTCTGCCGTTAACGGGTGATAATAGCGGTGTCGGTGCGGGATTAACCTTTCAGAGCGCTCCGCTCCACCAGAATTGAGTGAATCTGCGGGTCTGACAGGAACTTCCTCATCTGCTCCAGGGCGCTCTTCTCCTCCAGCGCGCTCTCTAGAGACGCGGGTGGGTCGGCGCCATCTTCCAGCAGCAGCGGCACCAGCTTTCGGATGTGCTTCTGCAGCACCGACACGTCCGCTACCGTCTGCACGGCCGCGGAGACCTCCATCCCGCCGCCGCCGTCCTCTCCCCCGCCGCTGTCAGACATTTCCTACACTAAGAATCGCAATGAGTCGTTAAACCGAGCCGTGACAGAGAGCGAGCTGTATCACGGACTCTGACACATCACCTAATGGCCAGCGCCCAGTGCGGAGGACAACTTTATTGTTTGCCGGAAGTCTGTGATATGTAGTTCTTCCACCATAGGAGCTCAATGAGCGAATGTGAAGCTTGAACTACAAATCCCAGAAAAACAGAAGAGCGTCACGAGCGCGTCCCGCTGCAGCGATCCACACCCAATGACATGATAATTTGGATAAAATAAATTATAATAGTATTTTATGTGCGACTGTTAAACATCTCATATCGTCAGATGCTTTTGCAGAATAATTAATAAAGTATTACCTGACTGAATCACAATAGTGAAGTGATGAACAAAGCATATCTGGATGATTCTGATCTGCTTTTCTGGCCAGATATGGTAGATATATGTTATAGATATATGTTATATCTGTGCTGTTCAATAAAATACCACTCTAATGTATTTTAAGTATGCTGACTGGTTGCGAATAAGTGCAAATACAGATAACGTTACATGCGAATGTGCTTATTAGTTTGACATACAGAAGGTAACATATATATTCACAATATTTATTTTAAAAATATATTTCGAATAAAATATAATTTTTGGCCATTTTTTATGTTTAAAAATATATTTGAAAATATCATATATAGGGAGTGTCGTATTTTTTGTGAATTATAATTTTATTTTTTAAGTAAAAGTTTACTTTTAAGTATGTATTGATTGGCTTTTTTAAATATATTTTAATGACATCAGGGCAGTGTAAAATAGCTCTGATTCAATAGTAAAGAGCTGTAAACAGCAAACCTTCTGGTTAAAAGTAAGAGTTCTTCATATAAACAGCGAATTATTAACTAATATTTTTCTGCACGACACGTCACTAATAATACCTTTTGTTTACATTACCATGGCTCTTTTAGTGTTTCCCCCATGTACATTAGTTTTACTGTTGATAAATCATGTTTAATCCATTATGTTATGCAGGTGTGTGAAGACCATGGTGAAGACACTGAGCCTCATTCTCAAACTCTGTTTCTGATTCTGAAAAATACTTTTTATTAGTTGAACTTAATATGTAGTGTATGATCATATCGCTCAATACTAAAAGGTTTTAGCTCGTCTTTTACCTTAATTAATTAAATCTGAGCCATATATTAAATTACAGTACTTCTGTCACATGGCCCGCTCCTGCCAATCAGCGTTCCCGCGCGCGCGCTCCTCAGTCAGTCGTGAAGAAGATGCCGCTCAAGTCAAAGAAAGAGCAGGTAAGAGTTCAGCCGAGACACTTCCACAGATATACACGATCCTACCATAATTCAGCTCACTGTGACCGGCCTGTCAGTGTCAGTGAGTGTCTGCTGTCGTCTAAATCTGAATGTGTCTTGTCTGCAGACTGGGAGGAGCAGCAGGAAAGGGAAAAAACAGCGCGAAGAGAAAGAGAATGAGGTAAATATTATATTCGGATTAAATTATTCGACTTTTGATCGCTTCATGCTAATTTACAGCTTGATTATGACTTAATAACCCGTTTTTTAGCTATAGTTTACAAATAAAAACATTTGCTGGAAATAATAAATAAAATGCTTGAAGGAATCGTATAACGTTACAGACTCGTTAATAATCAACAATAATAAACTAACTTAGATTGAAGCTCCAACAAGCTCCAACAAGTTTGTCTTCATTAAAGGGGCAGTTTACTCAAATATCCATTCCCTCGTCACCTGCTATTGTTGTTTTTTAAATATCTTTATTTGTTTAAGAAATTCAATTTTTGTATTTTCAACACAACAAAGAAACACAAACAGGCTGTCTTGAGTTTTTTCTGTCAAACACAGAAGAAGATATTTTGAAGAATGTTGAAAACCGGTTACCACTGACTTCTATAGTATTTTTTCCTACTATAGAAGGCAGTGGTTACAGGGCTATAACATTTTTCTAAGTATCTTTTTTGTGTTCAACAGAATAAAGAAACTCATTATAGTTTGAGACCCCTTTAGGGACGGTAAATAGTGAGACATTTGTCATTATTTTGGTTATTTTTTTATCAATTACGTTGTTCTGTTAATGAGCAGTTTCTGTTTATTGTGTGTTAGCGGTGGTGAACAGCATTATGGGATGTTGATCTCTGCTCTGTCCACTTCTGATGCTGAATATTAAACTTTACAGTGACTTTTACTGACATTTTAGTAATAATATAATGTATAATAAATAATATCTAGAGAGATCAGTGTGTAAAATAGCAATATATTATTATATTCTAATAGTACTGTGCAACAGAACATGTGCTGCAGTTTATTACAGGGTTTCTGTAGTGTATTATACAACACCAACACACACTATACAGCACTGCACACTATTACACATGTGCAGAACACACACTATACACACTCTCCAAGACTAAAAGATGCTGGATGACAGATCAAGATCCCATAATGCAGCTCAGAAGCAGAAATAAGCAGAGAAAAATAAAACCTAATTTATGGATATTTAACAGTGAACAACACCGTTTGTAGATTAATATTGTAGTCTTTTAGCAGATATATATATCCATGTAATATTAGAGACTTGCTCTGTTTATTAAACAAGTGGATCTAACTGTATTTGCACTACAATCCTTATAATGTAGTATTTTTATATCATGTTTGGGGTTTTAGAGAACATATACTCTCAAAATCATTCCTCATAAATCCACAGATTATTTCACAAAATACTCCGCAGACACAGCAGAAAGTGTGTGCAGATGATGTAGCGAACAGAGATCTGTGTGTGTGTGTGCGAATGATCCCTCATCAGGAAATCAGCAGTGTAACATGAGCCTGCGCTGTGCTCTGGTTTCAGGGTGTGAATAAGAGCGCCAGGACTCCTCCGAGCATCAGACCGTCCGACCCGAGCGAACTGAAGAGGAGCCGGCGGCTGAGCACATCACACTTCCCCATCAGCCGGAGCCGAGAGCTGGAGCCGCTGGCCGGACTCACAGGTACACCAGTGCACGGATGCAGACACAGGAACATGGAGAGTAAACACGCATACACACACACACACACACACACACACACACACACACACACACAGCCCAAATAATTTTTTATTTTTTTTTATGGCCAAAATATATTTGGTATCTGAGTTGTTCAATAAAATACAATTTTGAAATTACAAATATACAGCTATACTTTCATTCTATTATATATATTAGTGGTGTAACGGATCACAAATCTCACACGTCGGATTACATCATGGTGTTTTAGTCCCGGATCAGACCATTTTTCAGATCAGCCAAAAAGGGGAGGAGACAAATGTCATTTGCTTTCCATTTATTACAGAAACAGCACTGCAAGACACTTTTAGTTTAAACAAACTGAACTGAGAAGCTGTGATTTAACTACAAATAAACTGAAGAAATAATCAGCTGAGCAAAGATAATCTGTAAAATATTCAGTAAAATATTCCTCCTACTGCTGCTGATAACTCAATGTAGAAAGTGTATATTTAGTGAAAATGTATGTTAAATGTATATTTACCCTCATCTTCAATAAATGATTCAGTTATTCACTCACAACACTTCATCTTTCATTGCTAGATGATCATTTCTGAAGAATTATTCAGTGGTGTATTTCTGACGGCTGGTTGTCGCCTCCTATTGGTGAAATAGTGTAATTGCTGCCTACAGCTTTCATTTTGAGGATCTTGTTAAATGCATATGGGTGTGATTTGAACCATAAACATCAGTGATTTTATCTCAGGTATAAACTGTTATCCAGTACTGCTGTGATATTTGACTGTTTGTAACTTCATCACTAACCCAAAAGAATAAAGACTCAATCTCTTAGGATTATTGAACACATGCTAATTAGCAATATTCATAATGGATGTTGCGTGGGTGTTGAGATCCCGATCTTTTAATGATTAATCGTGCAGCTTACACTGAATGCATTAATGCAGACTAAACAAGTAGAGACAGAAAACATCCAAGAAACCCATCACATCCCCAATAACCCACCACAACTTCTTCTGTCATCAGTATATTTCACAGGAAAGCCTAAATACTTTCATTAATGTGATCTGAATGATGCAAGAGGCCATTTCTCTGCCATCGAGACAAATTTAGAATTAATCTTCCCGTAAAAAAATGTATTAATCCGCAGGTCAGGTGTGTTCCAAACAGTGGGTTGTGATCTGTACGAATATATATATATAAATTTTTCTCTTTTTTAAAATATTTTCCAAATGATGTTGAACAGAGCAAGGAAATGTTCACAGTATGTCTGATAATATTTGTTCTTCTGGAGAAAGTCTTATTTGTTTTATTTCGGCTAGAATAAATTAATTTTGGCTAGAAGTTTTTAATTTTTTTAACACCATTTTAAGGTGAATATTATTAGCCCGTTTAAGCTATATTTTTTTTGATAGTGTACAGAACAAACATTGCTATATATCAGTGATTTGTTTTACAGATTATCAAGCAAAAATAAAGCTAAATAAAAGGGGCTAATAATTTTGTCCTTAAAATGGTGTTTAAAAAATTAAAAACTGCTTTTATTCTAGCCGAAATAAAACAAATAAGACTTTCTCCAGAAGAACAAATATTATCAGACGTACTGTGAACATTTAATAAATCTGTTCAACATCATTTGGGAAAATATTTTAAAAAAAAAGAAAAAAAGTTGAGGGGGGCAAATATTTCTGACCTCTACTGTATATATATATATATATATATATATATATATATATATATATATATATATATATATATATATATATATATATATATATATTTACATACATGAGTACTGATTCAGATGCTTCACGCCTTATATAACTCTGTTATTGCATGAAGCACCTTTTGCCTTAAAGATACTTCAGTGACGATGTCTCCTTACCCAAGAGAATAAATTAAGGATGCTGCATATAATCCCCTAAACACGTCTCTTATAACCGTTTAGTGTGGACATGTCACGGTCAGAAGCAGCATCACGGAACCACTATCAATATGCAGGAGACTCGAGGAGCTTTCAGGGGAGTTCATAAGGTTGGATGAGACACTAGATAGGGGAGATCACTCCACTCGCATGACAGCAGCTCAAACACTGGATACAGGATGGCTGCAGAGGTCCATCACCCGCTTAGGCTGTAAACAGAGGCGCATCACATCTGTACATGCTCTATCTGCTGCATCATTCACCTCCTCACGTGTTGTAGCTGCTGATGTAGATCCCACTGCACAGGTGTGTCTCCTCTGCATGTAAACTCATACACACGTGTGATCGGTGTATTTTCTTCAATATATCATTTGTGTGTAGTGGGTTTTTACTGTGATCTTCTCAGGTGTGATCAGAGTTAAGCTCAGGCTGTAAGGATGCAAACATTTTTCACACAGGGTCTTGTTTTCAGTTAAGATGTGCTGCTAGTAATGGGGGAAGAGCTAAATATCTGATGTGTCCTGGAGTGTATTTAGGCCTTTTTACGTATAAAAAACTGAACGTTCTGTGTTTTTGACAATATTGCACATTCATTAAACCTGGCTGGAAATATTAGGGAAATAAAAAACTGTTATTTTAACATTGTCATTTTTTAATGAATTGATTATTGAATAATATCGCTAGTTGTAATACATTAGCCTATAAACAACTGTTATTTTCAATATTTTACTGATAATAACTTTTAGTAAAGAAGTAATACTTCTGATTTATCAAATATGAGCTTCAAAACTGTTCTTCATAGAGAGATGCTCAATATTTTGCCTTGGTTTGCAGTGTTTCCAAATGGGGATTATAGTCTGAGGAATAATCACGGTTATCATGATTATTATGCATTCATTCATTTCAAAACACTGCTTGTTTAGAAGAATCACATAACAAATTCCTTATATTAAAGTGTTATTTATTGCTGCTCACTCAGTAACCAAAAAACATGACACAAAATAATCATAAAAAACAAACAATAGTCCATTTCTCTTTGGACTTAAAACTAAGTGAAAAAAGTTTTAAACATAAGTAATAATTTTACACTGAATATAAATGTCAATAAATACAAAATAAAATAAAATTTAAATAAATAAACTTCAAATAAACAAAAATGTATTTATTAATTTTAAGTAAATTAAATGAATTTTATTATACAATAAATAAAATGTAAATAAATTATTATAAATTAACAAGTGAAAATAAATAAATTAATTAAATGTAAATAAATTAAAAATAAATGAATATATATATATATATATATATATATATATATATATATATATATATATATATATATAATAAATTTAAAATAAACTAATACATACATTTAAAATAAATTTTTTAAATAAATTAAATAAATAAATAACATTTATTATCAATAAAATAAATGAATAAGGAGTAAATATAAGTTACATAATAGCTAAGTATTGACCTTTTACAGTGAAGAAATGTATTCAAAGGCTGCTGAACCTTTTGATCAACTATATAACAAAATTGTTTGGTATTTTTCATGTTGTATTGTTTTTCTCAGTGTAGGGCGATCGCGGCAATCTTTCAACTAGTAGGTGCGTCTGGAAAGCAAGAGTCCGTCGCTCCATATATGCAAGCCACGCGCCTCCATTGGAAATAACAAACTTGCGTGCAAAAGACGCGATATGTGACTGGCCCTTAGTTAATAGCCATAGTTAATCCAGTGTGCATGGTGGACAGTACAAGCACAGAACTTCAAACTAGCACTCAGTTGGCATCACTTTAAGTTGCAGCAGTTTTGTTCCATGCGGAAACACAGTGTTGAGAAGTCTTCATGATCAACTAACCGTGACGAATTAAAGCGCGGTTAATAGTGAAACCGGTTAATCGTTGCATCCCTATTTCCAAATAGCATTTTTAGTCATTTTGAACCATTTTTAATCAGATTTCTCTGTTATTTTCTGTAAAGCTGCTTCTGACATGTCCAAACTCAGTGAAGTTTATTTATAAACTGATGTCGAGAGGATCACGAGGATTATGATTGCTTGCAGCTGGTCCTGCATTATTCAATTCATGATTGACCAATTAGACGATTCCTAAGCCACTATAAACCCTCAGTTGCATATCACAGCCGTCTTCATTTTGAAGAATTCCCCCTTCCTCCTCCAGGGCTTGAAATTGCGACCATTTTGGTCGCATATGCGCCAGAAATTTTATGTATGCGACCTCAAAATATATTTGGGAGCATTTGTGTGAGTGCTTAAAATTGTTGTGTGTTACTGCAAAATGTTCAGCACATGCGCGGATTCGGGAGACATTCACACAGAATGCATCTCTAAGCTCTTTGTCTGCACTTGGAACGGGAAACGCAGCGCTCGCGAATGGTTTAAAACAGTTGTCATGTCAACTTGCTGCAGTAAACAAAGCCAAGTCCGTAATGCTTGCCCCGCCTTCGCGCTCTTCTTATTGGCCCACCACTGCTCTAGCACTGAACGCGAATGATTGGTTAATATCAGCTGTCAATCACTCAGCCAGTGCCTTCTGGCTTGGGACAGAGAGAGCTGCTACTGCGAAAAATTGAATAGCGCTGAAGATGAGAATAAAGATAACACTGAGAGATTTTATTTTAGAAACCATGACATCTAAAGTTATAAATAATGACACATCTTACCAGTGATCATGTGCTGAATGTTAATCTACCACCTACACTTTTCGAAAAGTGGATAAAAGATTTCCATTGGCTTTAAGTCCGCTATGAAAAGTCTGTGGGATGGAGTTTTCAGGTAACTGTTTGCCACATCTAGCACGAGAGCTTCTGTTTAATCCTTCATATAATCGCCAGATGCTGTCCGCCGTGCTAGTGGCAGATATATGTCAAATTTAACACCGCACACACCATCGCAAACGGGCTTACACTGAGTAACATCGCTACTCATAAAAAGACCGGTATGGCAAATTAACATGACGTAACGTTATGCATATAATAAGGTACAGTGTATGTCAAAAGCATCAGTGCAGTATCAGACAGCACCCGTGAGAACAGCACAGTTATCCCGTTAACAGATTCATGTCCAGCAGTGTGTGCAGGGCCGGTGAGCGCTCCGTGTATGTTTTGGTCACTCAGTTCTGTTATAAAAATCTATTTCTTGTGATACCGGGGCTGCATACGAAACCGCATACTTCCATACTATACAGTACACTAAAATCAGTATGTGAGCTGAGTAGTATGTCCAAATTCATAGAATTGGAAAATCAGTAGGCGAGAAGTACCCGGATGACTTACTACTTCCGGCGAGATTCTGAAGTGCGCATCCCATGCACGCTGCGCTATCCCATAATGCCCCGTGAGAGAATTCATGAATGGAAGTGAGGCGACACAACTGACGCAGGTAGGTCACGTGACCATGACAAAATGGCGGATGTAGTACCTCCGAATTCCATTCATACTTTTCACATTCATACTGTATAGAACGCACTTTTCTAACGGCCGAGTAGTATGTTTACATTCAAAGGCAGCACCTACTGAGTAGTAGGCGGTTTCGGACGCAGCCCTGGATTTCGTTGAGACATATTTTCCTCACGCTTGCATATATATTTTTTGCTTGTTAGTTTGATTATAAATGCAATAAATCTGTTTGTATAACACTTGTGGTAACGGTGCTCATAATTGGTGGGTGCAACTAAGATTTGGCTGATGCGCCTAAATTTTAAAGTTAGGAGCACCGGTGCTACCAAGCAAAAAGGTTCATTTCGAGCCCTGTCCTCTACTCCTCCTCCTTTTGCAGACGGGTGGCACGGTGGCCCAGTGGTTAGCACTGTTGCCTCACAGCAAGAACGTCACTGGTTCTAGTCATTTTCAAGCCAGCTGAGATTTCTGTGTGGAGTTTACACGTTCTCCCCGTGCTCACGTGTGTTTCCCCCGGGTTCCCCCCACCATCCAAAAACATGCCGCTTAAGTTAATTGACTAATCCAAATCGATACCATAGACATGCTGCTAGTAGTTATCTCTTAAGGGCGATCACTGTCTGTTCATTAGCTACTACAGCAGGGGAGTTCTCCAGATCTACCTGAGCTTAAACTCCCCTCTCGCCTTGCAAACGGGAGGGAGCCCCGGGCTCAAGGGTCTTATGAGCTCAGAGCTCTCTTCCAGGACAGCATGCCAAACACGCTTTATAATCACTCATCAGCTGAGGGTCAACTCTTGAAATGGTTATGAGAGATGTGTTTAAGGGATTATATGCAGCATCCTTAATCTATTCTCTCAGGTAAGGAGAGATCTCCACTTCAGGATCACACGTAAAGCAAATAGATGCTTTATGCAATGGTACAGTTTAATAAAGCTTGAAGCATCAGACTCTGTGGGATCCTCCGATCACCATGACAAGAAAACTCTACTCAGTATTGGGTGCAAAAGGTCCTGAGTGGAGCTACACATATATAAGAAATAAATATATAATTCAGGATGTTGATTGGTTGATGTGCAAGTAAAGATTTTCCTAATGTTAAATGTGAATATATTTCCTTGGAGTGAAATATAAGAAGGGTAAAACACATTTGAAGCATGGTCATCATTGTATGTGAATGTCAACATGTTTTGGGCCATTTTATGTGTTGTATCTTAAGTTTAAAATGTTTGTCCTTTTGTACGGCGTGTGAGAGGATGAGCTGCGGATCTCTGATACCTGTGTGGTTTTGTCCACCCTAAGCAGCAGGTCAGGCCTCAGATTAAGAATTGATGATTCTGGTGTTTTCTCCTAATGAGCCGGATGTCCATGATGCATTATTTAGATCTGGGCGGATGTTCATGATTGTTGATCTGCATCTCAATGACACGTTACCTTCTGTACATCTACAAGACACCCGCTGAGAGTGTGAGTGATTGTGTGTGTGTGTGTGTGTGTGTGTGTGTGTGTGTGTGTGTGTGTGTGAGTGTGTGACTCTGTTTTGCCATCATCCCCATACAGTTAAACATAAATATCTAAAACATGCAGAAAATGGCCAAAAATATAGACATTTGTTAAGATAAAACTACGCAAATATATTTTCTCTGATTACATTTGTAAATTAGTTTTAAATAAATTGTATGTGTAAATTAAAGAGAATACATTTATATGTTACTTTACAAAAACATTTGTTTGCACATCAATCAATCAACATACTAAATATACTTAAATATAGGGTCAGCACAATGACTCAGTGGTGTTGCACTGTGGTCTCACAGCAAGAAGGTCTCTGGTTTGAGTCTCGGCTGGGTCAGTTGGTGTTTCTGTGTGGAGTTTGCATGTTCTCCCCGTGTTGGTGTGGGTTTCCTCCGGGTGCTCCGGTTTCCCCCACAGTCCAAACTATAACAGGTTCATTCTGTAAAGCAGGTTGGTTAACCCATTTTGTTTTTAATCATGTATTTTTGCATGCTTTATTACCAGCATGTACAGCTTCATTATAACGCAGTATACTGTATTCACATGCTTTAACAAGGGTTCAACAAGAAAAGAGACAGAAAAGAAAAAATACATGAACATAAAATAAAAGGAGCGCGTCACAGTGGCTAGCACAATCACCTCTCAGCACTCAGGTCTCTGGTTTGAGTCTCGGCTGGGTCAGCTGGTGTTTCTGTGTGGAGTTTGCATGTTCTCCCCGTGTTGGCGTGGGTTTTCTCTGGGTGCTCTGGTTTCCCCCACAGTCCAAACACATGCGCTATAGGGGAACTGATCAACTACACTGGCCGTAGTGTATGAGTGTGTGTGGGTGTTTCTCAGGACTGGGTTGATGTATGTGTAAAACAAATGCTGTAATAGTTAGTGGTTCATTCAGCTGTGGTGACACCTGATTAATAAAGGGACTAAGCTGAAGGAAAATGAATGATGAATATGAAAGGCGGAGAGTGTAGCTGTGTATAGTTAGTAAGGCAGACGTTGGGTTTAGGTTTCGGTATATAGGATGAGGGATGCAGATTAAGATCATACTTCATATCTGCTAATATATAGTTCATATCATAATAATAGGCAGGTAGTAAGACAATAGTTAATATCATGAAATATATTTCCAAATTACACAAGCAATGGCCAAAGATATATTTACTGTAGATGGATTTGACTATTTTTGAAATATGTTTAAAGTATATATGAAGAGTTCAGATGCAAAATCCTCTAATGCCGTCTGGAATGTTCTCCTAAAATGAGCATTTTTATCAGCATCCTAATGTTTGTGTTCAGTTAATTCACTTTAAAGGCAATGTAAATAACTAAAGGTAAAGGCACTGAGCCTACACACAGGAGTAGGAGAACAGGAGAAAATGCTAATGTAGAAGAACACATCAGATGGCTTTTACAGCGTTTTGCATATGAACTCTTCATTAAACTGAATGTAAAATATAATTGACCCTCCATATATTGAAATCCAAGAAGATGCATGAATGTGAAATCTTTATTTGCACGTCAGTCAGCACACTGAACATTATCTTGTATATTTAAACATTAGCATATTTAAATGCATTTAAATAAACAGCACAGACACAACATACATTCACTATATATTCTGGCCAGGACAAATCTCCATATATTGTACCGTGTGGTGTTTGTCTGTGCTGTGGTCAGTCTCAGCTGTGTTTGCTCTGCTCTCTCTCTCTCTCTCTCACACACACACACACACACACACACAGTGTAATGAGGCGTGACGCTTCATAAGAGTGCTGGAGGGGCTCCTCAGTCCCGCCTTCTCCTCCTCCTCCCAGCCAATAGGCATCCGCCTGCCGATGATGTCACAGCAGTGGACCAATGGGCTGTGTCTTGCCCGCTGACATCACTGAGCAGTCGGTTCCTCCAGCACACAGCTTCATTTTCTGCTCAGCTTTTGTTAAAATGGAGGCTGGTCTCGGGCCGTGAGCGGTGTGTGTGTTTCTGTGACGCGCGCTGGCGTGTGTGTGTGACCCCGGCAGGATGGTTGTAGACGCTCCCAACGCCAACGGGCCCTTCCCGCCTGTGGCTCTGATGCACTTCAGGGGTGAGTGAGGGAGGGATGGGTGTGTGTGTGTGTGTGTGTGTGTGTGTGTGTGTGTGTGTGAGAGAGAGATCGATCCGCTTCATTGACTGTACTGCGTTCGTCTACAGAACTGTGTAGGTGTGTGTTTGTGTGTGTGTGAGTGTGTATGAGAACGAAGCTTTTGAGTGTCTCCTGCCCTTCCCCCCCACTACAGCAGTGATGTCACAGGAAGTGAGGTCACACTGGAAGAAAGCTCTGTGTGTGTGTGTGTGTGTGTGTGTGTGTGTGTGTGTGTGTGTGTGTGTGTGTGTATTAGGCTGTTACTGAGCATTTGTCTTATTCCCAAAGGCAGATTAAGACTCATCAGTGCTAGAGTCAAAAAACACATCTTCAGGAGAAGGGTCAGACATGTGTGTGTGTGTGTGTGTGTGTGTGTGTGTGTGTGTGTGAGTGAATGTGTGTTTGTGTGAGCGAGGGAATGTTTGTGTGTGTTAGGGTATAAGTGTGTGTCTATATGAAAGATTGCATGCATGTGTGTGTGTATGCGTGTGTATGTATGTGTGTGTGTATGTGAGAGAGAGACAGGGTCTCCGCGGGGTCTTTTAAAGTCTTAAGCTGGCTGTTCTAGGTCTTCATATTTCTGCACAGGTCTTATTTTTGCGGTGTCCGTGTAACGCTACATCTATTGCTCATCTGAATAGTTTGTTGTTGTTGTTGCTTGGTTATGTTGGTGTTGTAGTTCTTTATTTCAATGTAATTTGTGGCAAATGAGGTCAACATGCACCAGCCAATCAGCTTTCTGTTATTGACTCAGTGCGCGGGGAATGTGGCTGTTATTGCGTGGTGAATGTGACGTCATCGATGTGTCTGCAGAGGTTTATGGCGTTCGGACAGGTTCATTAACATGACGCTGCAACGTGCACTCATCTCACCGAACGTCTCACTGACGTCTTCGTTTATTTATTTTTTTATATTAAATTCATTCAATTGAAGACGCAGACGTCATGTTCAGTGGGACGAGTGCAGGTTGCAGCCTCATGTTAATAACAGATTTCGGGTGAACAGTTCGCACGCCGCTGCATTTGATTTGAGTTGAATATGAATCAGTTTGGAGAGATTTTGTCTGAAACAGTGCGTCTGTACAGACATGTCAACAATCCGTCCATGCGTGACCATCATAGAGATAACCAGATTAACTGCAACAGGCGTGGAAAGGAGGAAAGTGTTTTGTTAAAAAGTTTGGAAAAAACTGAGGGACAAGTTTAAAGCAAAAAAAGAGGCCATGCAAAAGTGGAGAGCCAGGTGGTTTGAATATTACAGAATATGTTTTTCCAGCATTTATATGTTTACACTGATGTCTAATATTAAAGTTAAAACAGTGTAACAGCTACAAACTAAAGTTAAGCAACAAATGATGTCTGATAACTGGAAAAGAATATCTGAACCTGTCGCTTTACAGAATACTGAAGCCCAATTTCTAGGCTTTATTGCTGATAATGGACACACTGTAAAAATCTTTAAAAAAAGGTCAAATGACTGCAGCTACAGCTGCCAAACAAAAACCATAAAATTCATGCATGTGAGCGCTCTTAGGCTCCGTGTACACTGATGCGTTTTAGTTTGAAAATGCATAAGTTTTGCTACGGTTACGCCATCCGTCCACACTACGCAATGAAATGAAATGAAAACATGATGTAAGGAACTGCCTATTTTCATTTTGATATTAGCAACTTATCAGACAGCAGACATGTTGAGGCGTCGTGCTGCATATATGAGCGTCATCTTCACTGTGTGCATATTTATAACTAAACAGAGCCGATAACAACTGCCTCCTTTCAATTTCTGTGAAAATACGAAACACACCCTTTCTTCTGCTGAATATCAGTTTAATAATCAATAATAGCCATTATTAAAGTATAACATACAATAAGTTTATACATTATAGGAAATAAAGGCAAGCGATCAGTCAATATACAGAATAGGCTACGTGCTTACATTAATCATTAACTTATCTTTGCGCTCAGCCAAAACACGTTACCTGAGAACAAGTAATAGATTCCAATGACCAAAGTCGGGGAACAGGTCGTTAGATAAAGACAAGATGAATGAAATATCCCGTTTAATAAATATAGTGAGATTAGATCCAGCGGGAGCTGGACGCTTGATGAGCAGTCCGACTAGCAGAGCTCTCATCTGGGTAGATATGCTGCAGCGCTTGCCCGAGAGTGTGTGTGTGAGTGTGTGTGTGTGTGTGTGTGTGTGTGTGTGTGGTCACGTGATGTGCGTGTTCAGCGTTTTGGTGTGGAAGGAGAGCTGTTCAGAAATGCTGGGTTAAACGCTTGTGTGGACGCGGATCGTTTTCATTCTAAAACGCCATTTTAAAACTAAAACGCACTAGTGTAAACGGGGCCTTAGGGCCTACTCACACCATGCCATCCGTACCGTGCCCAGGCCAGTTTCCCGGCCGTTTGAGAAGTGTGAGTGCGCTGAATTGGGCTCAAGCTCGGTTCACTTGGCCGGCCCTGGCCCGGTTGGAAGAGGTGGGCCTGAGCGCGGTTCACTTGGGCTTTGGCGCGGTACGCTTGTGTGCGAGTGCAAAACGCGCCAAAGCCCGAAACTGAAAGCGAGACGTGACTTTAAGGGGCTGTTTCATCTGGATTTATTAATCATTCTTACTGTTCAGTGAACGCAAACTGCCGTAGTTTATTAAATGCTCAAACTCCTCACTGCACCACAGCTGCGCCTTCAGCAGACCTCCTCATTCCTGCAGCACGAGGGCTTTATGACTGTTTATGAGCGCCAAAAGTGGCGGATCTGTCCGGTGAAATATCTGACTGCGTGTCCCCGCATCCCTAAAGACTGTTTGGTGAAATATTTGACTGCATGTCACTGCATAACAAACCACTGACACGATATAACTAGAGAAATCTCCACTGTGCTGAGCGGGAGCGCTCACTGAACAGCGCAGCAGCGATGACGGAAGCGTGCCCAGGCCTGATTGTAGTGTGAGTGCGGGCCGTCAGGGGAGACGGGAGGGGCGACAAGCGTGCTTTGGCCCGGTTCGAGGCAACTGTACATAGTGTGAGTACGGCCTTAGTGTGTAACTTTATTGTACGGATTTGACCGTAATAATCTAGGAAATATCTGTAAAATAACAGTGTTTCTCTGTAAACATTTTAATGTAAATATCTGTGGATTTATTATTTTTTGCACTTTATTTTAACAAAGAAGTTTTACAGTAATTTTATGGTTTTTGTTTGGCAGCCGTAGCTGCAGTCATTTGACCTTTTTTTTTTTTGAGAGCAAGTTATTACAATTTATTACTTTAATTTAACGTAATTTTAAATGTACTTCAAAAAAACTGGAAAAAACATTGTGTAAATAATACGCCAATTTTATTGTATAAAACAGACAAATTTCTGTAAAATGTCATTACTTATATAGTTCATAAAATTACAGTCAAGCCGTTCATTTACAGATATTGTTTCTAATTTTTGCAAACTTTTGAATATAATTTAAAATAACAGAAAAAATACTGTATAAATAATACTGTAATTTCCCTGTATAAAAAACACAAATGTCAGTAATTTGTAAAAAGTACCTAAAATGAAAGTCAAACTGTTATTTAGAGAGATTGTTTGTCATTTTAAGTTTTGAATATAATGTGAAATGACAAAAAATTACTGTAAAACATTTAGAGATTTTCCTGTAAAATTATTTTTTTTTGTTACAGTGCAGATGATATTGCTTATTATCCGCATACGTCATCTTAATAGCAGTACCGGTCTATTACATGAGCTGCAATATTAGTTTCATCTCGGTGAATGCATGCTCTTTAGCGATGGTGAACGTGGTATCAGTCGCACAATCGACAGCATCGTGACGAGTAAATGAAGGATTAAATACCGTCACAACATCTCCTGTAGATTCAGTGGCGAATGCTGTTAGCTGAAAACTCCGTCCCTCAGGCTTTACCCTGAATGCTTCAGTCATTTTCCTAGCGGACTTTAAACACCGGAAGTCTTTTATCCACTCTTGAAAAAGACTAAATGCTGGATTGGCATTCATTACATGATCACTGATCAGACGTGCCGTTATCTGTAACTGTAGCTGGTTTCTAAAACTGAATCTGTCAGTGTTGTGTTCATTCTCTCGTATCCAGACCTTTACATTTTCACAGCTGTAGCTGCCTGTTACAGAACTGAGTGATTGACAGCTGATATTAACCAATCCATTCGCGTTCTGTTCTAGCGTAGTGGGCCAATAAGAAGAGCTTGAAGGCAGGGCAAGCAAGGCTTTGTTTACTGCAGCAAGTTGACATGACGACTGTTATAAACCATTCCTGAGCGCTGCGCTTGATGTTTTTAGGTGCTTGATGAGTTGCTTCATGAGTTCAAAGATGCTTAATGTGTGAATGCCTCCTAATTCTGCGCATGCGGTAAACATTTTGCTGCGATAATGCTCCCAAATATATTTTGATGTTGCATAGATAAAATTTCGGGCGCAAATGTGACTAAAACAGTCCCAATTTCAAGCTCTGAATAGCTTTATCTGTTACATAAAATATACACAATACTCTGAAAACAAAGTAAACAAATAGTGAAATCATGTGAGCTGCAGGAGTGCTGCTGTTTGAAGAAAATTAATTTATTTTTATTTTAGCAAAAGAAAAAAATGTTTTGGACAAAATGAAGTGTTAAATTTAAGACATTTATTAGTTTTAAAAATACAGGCAGAAGAATTATGTTTCAGAATATATGAATGAATATGGCAGCTGCTGTTCTTAACAGATATAAAGTGCAGTTTAGTGTCCAGCTGATGAAGCACAGGGCAACTGTTTGAGTGTTATTGGACAATATTGTGGTGTGATGTTGGTTGGCTACTTTTCTGCTGAAAATTGGTAACAAAATTTGAAATGCAAGTTATTTTGTGTGTACGTATACATTAGGGGTGTAACGATATTACAAACTGAACCAAAATATCGCGACACACCGACCACAATAGTATCGCGAAACTCTCATGGCGTACCGCGGTTCTCTCACGCCCCCTGCTGCCCATTGTTGAGGTTGACGTCACTTGTCTCTAACTGATTGAATCAATTTAAAAGACAGACAACAGAACTGCCAACACAAGTGATTTAATGTACAAAAGTGAAACCAGAATATTGCCCAAATATATACAAAAGACAAATATTTACACTAATAAAAATAATATAATAAAGTGGCAAATTCAAACAAAATATCAAACAAAAATGAGTTCAACTGGAGTAAGGGGACGATAGTGAAGCCAAACAAAAGAAAGCAATATAACAAAACAATTCTAATGGATGATTAACCCCTTATCTGGCTAGAAACTGATGAAAAGAAAAGAAAGGTCTTCAGTGCAGTGCGCCGCATTCTTCCCTATACTGAACTGTAGAATAAAATAAATAGAAAGATGACGTTCCTCTCTTACCTGATGTCTTTAACAATACATTTTCTACGTGTTTGCAAAATGGAAGTCGTACAACATCTGCCCTATCCACATTACTCTCTCGAGTGAACTAGAGGAGGTGTAGCTCGGGAATTGACGGGAAAGAGCCGAGCCAATAATTAACTGACAAATCAAATTAAATAAAAATGAACAAAAATAATCTCAAAGAGGGCAAAATCATTTTACCCAAACGAAAGTTAAGCAAAAACAATGAAAATCATAATCATGTCAGCAAAATACACCAAAAACCAGATCAAGGAAAAAGCGCTCTCCCGCTCTTCCTGACGCCCTTTCTATATCCCCACGCCACATCGCCCAGTGATGATAGATCGGTCTCCTGACCAATCAGCTGTCGTGAAGACTTACAGAAATCACAGGCATGGAGAGAAAGAGAGACAGAGAACGGGAGGTAGAGATGCGCGGATCAGCTGAAATGACACCCGACTTGTTCATGTTATTAAGTGAATCTATTGTTCCTTAGCATTGCCGTTAAGATGACATCAAGCCTAACCCCACAGCAAACAGAAACCGAACCGAACCGTGGCTCCAAAACCGTGAATCGAACCGAACCGTGCCTTTGGTGTATCGTTACACCCCCAGTATACATCATGTGTGTGTGTGTGGTTACCCCTGTGAAACTAAAACAGGTAGTAGTCATTAATACTTTAAACTTAAGTACATATTTCAGGCCGTACTTTACTTTTACTTGAGTACAAAAGTGTAATCAGTACTTCAGCTTTTACCAGAGTCGTTGTAAACATGAGGACCTGCACTTCTACTGGAGCACAGGATGTGTGTGCTGTCGCCATCTCTGTTCCAGACGCTCTATAGATGAGTTTTCAGCACAGACACAGACAGTTAATGAGGATTACTCTCAGTGTTATGGTGACATTTAACAGCTATTTATTCTGTCTGTTTCAGCAGTTCCAGCTCTTCTTAAAATGTTGATCATCCCCAGAGTAATCATGCATGAGCTCATTGACAGCAGACAAGAGAAACTCAGTTGAAGAGCACTGTGCTGGCGATAGTCCTGCCTCAATAACACATCGCAGATCGTCCAATTCTCTGGCGTATTTTAGTGTTTGTGTGTAAAGCTAAAGACTTATTCATATTCATAAGCTGCTGGTTCCCCCAAAAATATAGTTCTCATATCATTATAAACATATTTATAAGAATAATGTAGTGAAAGCAATGTTACAGCTCAGTGACTTAAAGTGTACAGACAAAAACCTGGAGACAATCTGAAAATATCTTGTTTTACTGAAGACAGACAGTCATGTGGGATTAAAAAGACACAAGGCTGATGAAGTGACACTATTATCTGTCACTTTAACTAGACCTGTATGGAATCTGTGCACAGAAAGATTATTGCAGCTCATTATTGAGTCTAAACACTGCTGTAAATGTGTGTAAATAGATATTTATTGGTTGTTATGGTGGCTCAGTGGTTAGCACTGTGGCCTCACAGCAAGAAGGTCGCTGGTTTAAGTCCTAACTGGGTCAGTTGGTGTTTCTTTGTGGAGTTTGCATGTTCTCCTCGTGTTGGCGTGGGTTTCCTCCGGGTGCTCCGGTTTCCCCCACAGTCCAAACATATGCGCTGTAGGTGAATTGGGTAGGCTAAATTATCCATAGTGTATCAGTGTGAAAGAGAGTGTATGGGTGTTTCCCAGTGTTGGGTTGCAGCTGGAAGGGCATCTGCTGCGTAAAACATATGCTGGATAAGTTGGCGGTTCATTCCACTGTGGCGACCCCTGATTAATAAAGGGACTAAGCTGAAAATGAATAAATGAATGAGTATATTCATTACCTCCTCATAGGAGTGTATTGCTGTATATGCAGCGGGTGGTGTGTGTTGTGATAGACGCTGCAGTGTGTGTTCATCAGTCAGGGTTATTCTGGTCCACTGGATCAGATAAGAGCAGAAATCATGTGTCTGATGAACTCATGTCCACCTCTCAAACACAAGACACTAATAATAATACTCTAATGATCACACATGTCAGCTGTACTACAGGCTATTGGGTGTGTGTGTGTGTGTGTGTGTGTGTGTGTGTGTGTGTGTGTGTGTGTGTGTGTGTGTGTGTGTGTGTGTGATGTTATCAGTGTTAGAACATCAGCCTTGGAGAGTTTTGTTGTAGACTGTGCAGTATCTGAGTGACTGATGAGGGCTAGTTATGGTTATGGTTATGGTTAGGGGTGATGAATGGGTTTCACTGATTAACTAAATGTGTAGTCAACATTCATTTGTTTAATTGGAGACTGTATTTTACTCTAGCACATGTGACGCTCCCGTACACTGCAGAAAACGCTTTTCTTACATAGTTTTTGCCTTATTTCTTGTCCAAAATATCTACAAATTCTTAAATCAAGGAGCATTTTCAAGACACAAAAATAAATATAAGCTGTGTCTCATTTCAGAGGCGGCATCCTCCAAAGGGTGCAGACTTCAAAGGTGAGTTCTTCGAAGTCCACACAGGCTGAACCGAGCGTTTTGAAATGAGACGATATAGCCTACAGAGGACGAATCTCAGCTGCTGTTAATAAGCGCTGATGACATTTGTAATACATTTTTTTCAAAGTGATTTTAAAACTTATTTTTAAGCGATCTGAAGGCAAAACAAGGTATGAAGAAGCTGGAAATAAATTCCCTTTGAATGTTCAATTCATTTCAGTTCAGCTTTATTTGTATAGCGCTTTTACAATGTAGATTGTGTCAAAGCAGCTTCACATAATATTTTTGAATATATCCATACTTGTTCCTAGAGATGGGCTGCCGCTGGAAGGGCATTTAAACCGGAGTTGTCTTTTAAAAATGTCCTGCCGTTATCAGCGCACAATGAATCTTGGGACGTTTGAGGCCGCGAAAGATCCACCGTTTGTGTCCTTGATTACCTGGAAAATGATGGACACATTTGGAGGCTGCGTTTGAAGAAGCCTTAGATTTTTAAAAAAAATGATAATCCTTCGGAGGATGCAGCCTCTGAAATGAGACACAGCTATAGTCTTGTTCGCAGAAATAAATATGTCATAATAAAGAGAGTTTTATGAGTCTTATGTTAAAGCAAAAACAAGATCCCACACTGTCCTATTTACATTCACTGGCCACTTTATTAGGTACACCTCACTAGTACCAGGTTGGACCTCCTTTTGCCTTCAGAACTGCCTTAATCCTTAATGGCAGAGAATAAACAAGCTACTGCAAATATTCCTCAGAGATTTTGCTCCATATTGTCATGATAGCATCACACAGTTGCTGCAGATTTGTCCAGTTTTGGTGAGTCTGTGTGAATTGTAGCCTCAGTTTCCTGTTCTTAGCTGACAGGAGCGGCACCCGGTGTGCTCTTCTGCTGCTGTAGCCCATCCGCCTCAAGGTTGGACGTGTTGTGTGTTCAGAGATGCTCTTCTGCAGAGCCCGGTTGTAACGAGTGCTTATTTGAGTTACTGTTGCCTTTCTGTCAGCTGGAACCAGTCTGGCCATTCTCCTCTGACCTCTGGCCTCATCAACAAGGCATTTGCGCCCACAGAACTGCCGCTCACAAACCCTAGAGATGGTTGTGCGTGAAAATCCCTGTAGATCAGCAGTTTCTGAAATACTCAGAGCAGCCCGTCTGGCAGCAACAACCATGCCACATTCAGTCATTTAAATCCCCTTTCTTCCCCATTCTGATGCTCAGTCTGAACTGCAGCAGATCCTCTTGACCATGTCTACATGCCGAAATGCAGTGAGCTGCTGCCATGTGATTGGCTGATTAGAAATTTGCAATAACAAGCAAATGGACAGGTGTACCTAATAAAGTGGCCGGTGAGTGTATATTTCCTAAATTACTATGTGTATAATGTGCATCACATGGTTTTCTATGATTAGTTTCTGTTTGGAACAGCATATTAACTGCAGTAAATAACTGAACTGAACAATCCTGCCTCATTGCATCTGAAGGGCATCCGCTGTGTAAAACATATGTTGGAATAGTTGGCGGTTCATTCTGCTGTGGCGACCCCTGATAGATAAGGGACTATGCTGAAGGAGAATGAATGAATAATATGTGCTAGTAGTGGAAATCTATTCGTTCACTTCTGCTATGATTTGTTTTGCATGTATGACGGTTGACAGTCTGTTATAATGAATGGTGACGGTAGTGGCGGCTGGGCGACCGGAAACAACACTCTCCTATTGTGTATTCTCCATCTCCATATTAGTGAACAGGCCTACAGCACAGCTCTACTCTCTCACCGCAGCTCTGCACAGTTTAGCTGCAGCCCTAATCAAACACAGCAGATCAACTAATCGCGGTGTTCAAGACTACTACACTACTGGATCAGCTGTGTTTGATTAGGGCTGGGGCTAAACTGTGCAGAGCTGCGGCCCTCCAGGAACTGAGTTTAACACCTCTGCTGCAGATCCTCATGTGTCCTGCTCTCTGTGTTTCAGATGTGGCTCCGGCTGAGCAGGAGAAGCTCTTCGTGCAGAAGCTCCGCCAGTGCTGCGTCCTCTTCGACTTCCTCTCCGACCCGCTCAGCGACCTGAAATGGAAGGAGGTGAAGCGAGCGGCGCTGAGCGAGATGGTGGAGTACATCACCCACAACCGCAACGTCATCACGGAGCCCATTTACCCAGAGGTGGTGCACATGGTGAGTCAGGCAGAGCCCCGCGGCGGCCCCCGGCCCCGTCTGAGCCCGCTTTCATCCCAGAGACGCACACAATCAGCCCAGTGTTTTCCCAGCAGGCCGATGTCCCCATTCTGCAGCGCTCCAGCTCTTCTACACACACCTCACATGCTCCTCTATTTACAGCTTTAAAGCAGCGCCATCCTGCTGGAGGAGCATTAGCAGCAGTGTCCAAACCATGATGAACAGATGTAAATAAAGAGCTGCTGTATTCAGTCATGTCTACAGGCCCGGTCACACACACACACACACACACACACACACACACACACACACACACACACACACACACACACACACACACACACTGAGCGTTATCAGCCCTGTCTTCCCAGATGATGATGGAGAAAACACTGACAGCCAATCAGAATCCAGTGAACATTAGAGCTCCAGACAGCACTGTGGAGAAGCACACTGATGATGATGATGATGATGATGATGATGATGATGATGATGAGCCCTGGCTTACAGGAGCATTGCAGATCAGGACTCTCCTGGAGACTATTGATCACACCATGAACAATAATGATCAACTAATAGATGGAGTTCTGAAAGTCGTGCTGGCGGACAGATGTGTAAAAATAACAGTAGTGCAGGACTCCAGTGCTAGTTTGAGTGTGTGTGTGTGTGTGTGTGTGTGTGTGTGTGTGTGTGTGTGTGTGTGTAAATGCTAGAGAACTGACTGCGGATGCTGAATGGACTGATTGATCAGATTGATTAGAGTCAGGGTGAGGCAGTGGCGCAGTATGTAGTGCTGTCGCCTCACAGCAAAAAGGTCGCTGGGTCGCTGGTTCGAGTTGGCATTTCTGTGTGGAGTTTGCATGTTCTCTCTGCGTTCGCGTGGGTTTCCTCCGGGTGCTCTGGTTTCCCCCACAGCCCAAACACATGCGCTATATGGGAATTGGGTAGGCTAAATTGTCCGTAGTGTGTGTGTGGATGTTTCCCAGAGATGGGTTGCGGCTGGAAGGGCATCCGCTGCGTAAAAACTTGCTGGATAAGTTGGCGGTTCATTCCACTGTGGCGAACCCGGATTAATAAAGGGACTAAGCCGACAAGTGAATGAATGAATGCACACTGAGACTGACCCCTGCTGGACACTACAGAGAATCAGCAGCAGAATCCACACACACACACACACACACTGACCATTAGCGGTCATCTGTGTGCGGACACTAATAAATTGATCCTGCACGGGTCCTTTTTGGTCAACCTGTAACCACAATAATTAAATGAACACCCGACCCGTCACCCGACAGCAGCACTACTATCATTCCATACCAGTCAGAATGTAGAAGTCCACCGCTCAAGAGGAGTCCAGAGAACACAGTCCTTCTGACCGCAGTTGTTCACAAGGGTTTGATTATTGTCACCGGATTTCCAACTATTTACGGTGTTTTCTTGCAGGGACATACATTAAACAAGTTACTGGCGAGGTACTGATGTGCATTAGTGTTGTGGATATATATATTTTCTTTAAAAAAGCGTGCATCTCAATACAAAACAGTACTGCTGCTTCAGCATATTTCAGACATATGGACACACTGGGTAATGAACAGCACACGCAACGTGATCTTCCATTGTTAAATGAATCTGATTATAAGTGCGCACCATTTTCCCGCTAGAGAGCATGTTTTGTGTGGGAATGTAGCTGATCTGATATGCGGCAGCGGCCCCTTTAAATACGAGATTAATGTAGTGAATTTTGACGCTCTCACCACCGGAGCTGAAGACAGACAGCGTTGACGCCAGGGCATCGTTCTTCCAGTTTGAGAATAAATGTTGAAGCTGCGTCACGGCGATTAGATCCTTGTGTAAACTCCAGCGTGGAGACTGGATGTGTGTACCGGCGAGTACAACGTGACGTCTCTGAGCGTTCAGCATTAACTGATGAGAAAGACTTGGTGTGAACCAATCAGCGCGCTCTATTGTGAGTGAGGTGCAGCTTCATGAATATGCATGACAGAGCTGTGAAGACTGTGTTCACCTGTTACAGTGTTCAGACGCCGCGGTGTGTTGCCAAAACAAGCAGAAGCAGAAGAATCGTTGAGAGACACGGGTCGTCAGTGTTGTGTTGATAAATGTGCTGTGATGAAGGTTTAGTTTCATTTCCCGCTATGAGAGCGCAGCTGGACTCACGTGTGGACTACAGCGCTCTGCTAACACGCCACAGAAACACGTCTGTGAGGAGCGTTATCACCCGACAGCTTTCCTCATCTGCATCTGCCGCTCGTCTCCTCTTAATAAAGACGCGATGGCTCCAGTTGGTGTTGATTGTTCTGTCTCTACAGATGTGCTCAGTGTGTGGTCAGGGCTCTTTGTTGATGTTTATTCAGAGTTAAGTGAGTTGGTATGGTCAGCAGAACTCTTTCAGTGTTTAAACACAGAGCATAAAGGTCATGTCTCTTTAATCATTATTCATTAAGAAGTTTTAGTCATAGTCATTAGATAAGAGCACAGAGTCCAGTGCTCGCTGTCCATCACTTCCCGCACGATTGCCTACAATGCTGCACACTGAATGACTACTCGACCCACATTCCACTTCGCCAGTTTATTACCGACCCGCATTCAAACCACAAATGACATGTGAATAGTAATTTCACCAGTTACATCAAATAATAGCTGTTCACTCGATCACATGCAGAACTCTGGATCCTGGTGTACACACAGAATAAGCCATAGTCTCCAGGAGAGTCCTGATCTGCAATGCTCCTGTAAACCAGGGCTGATCATCATCATCATCATCATCATCATCAGTGTGCTTCTCCACAGTGCTGTCTGGAGCTCTAATGTTCACTGGATTCTGATTGGCTGTCAGGGTTTTCTCTGTTATCAGCTGCGACACTCCTGCTGAAAGTGTGGATATTGCTCCTCAGTGTGTGTGTGTGTGTGTGTGTGTGTGTGCTGTAGCTGTGCTGTTCTCCATCATTCCTCTATCTTTACTGTTGTTATATAGTAATCCTGCTGGGTGTGAGCGGGCCTAGTCTGGCATCTCTGCTCTGGCATCCGTTATTGTGTGAGAGAAACACCAGCAGCCTGCAGAACAGAGATTCACACAAGACGGAGTGTGTGTGTGTGTGTGTGTTTATTCTGTGTGTGTTCATTCAGCGTGTGTGTGTGTTCCTCTCAGTCCTGTAGAGCTGTGATAGTGTGACAGAAAGCTGTTGCTAAAGCTGTGTGTGTGTGTGTGTGTGTGTGTTGTAGTTTGCAGTGAACATGTTCAGGACTCTTCCGCCTTCCTCCAACCCGACCGGAGCAGAGTTTGACCCGGAGGAGGATGAACCCACTCTGGAAGCAGCGTGGCCACATCTACAGGTGCGCTGGAGCGATTACACCTGTGTGTCCAATCAGCCAATCAGAACACAGCTGGCACTGAACACTGCAAAAACCACTGTTCCTACAGTTTTTAGCTGCGTCTCAAATGGCACACTATGCACTCATGCACTATGTCCTTATGCACTTACACACTCAACAGCACAGTACATGTATGTAGTGTTGTCCCAAATGGAGCACTGATGTTTTTACTAAGCGGAAATTCCCCCCGTTTCCCTGATGATGTTTGACGGTTGCCAAATCAGTGAACTAAATGACCAAGCTATTAAATAACACCTGCCCTGAGTATTACTGCATTCACCATCAGGAGGCGCTATAATCACTCTTACAGGAGGATTTTGCTTTCACCATCCAAAATAAATAAAGTTATCCAACATGTGCGGCCGAATGCTCCGCCCCTTCCGCTACGTGAGCAAAAGTGCATGACGTGTCCATCATTACACACTTCGTTTTAGCGGTACATCATCCATGTAATTAAAGTGCACTCATTATTTTTAGTTTTCTGTATGAACGCACTGCTTACACTATCTATACTGCAAAATGTCATAGAATAGTGCACATGTATGCAGCTTCTGTCTTGTTTCTAGTCCAGATATCTAAAAAAAACATAGAAATGTTGTCTTGTTTTCAGAAATAATAAGTCAAAATGATGAGAGTATTTCCTAAAAACAAGCAGAATAATCTTTGGGCGTATGGTTAAGAATAGAGTAATATGCTTTTGTTTAACTGCATTGCTTTAATGCACTCCTGCATTGGCCTCACACACCACCAGTTCATGGCTCACACATACACTCTGCGCTCTCATAATAGGGACTCTTCAAAATCTGACTGGAGCACGAATAATTTTGTCTTCAGCCGTATGATTGAGACCAGTGAGATTTCAGCGTGATATTAGAGAAATATAAATCAAATTATCTGCATGTCATAAATGCGGTTTGGACTCGTTTATTGTCATTGTATTTTAGATAAGCAATGAAATTTGAGAGTGCTACTTTTTGGGTTTGTATAAAGAATATTAGGAGACATTTTTAATAATGATGTTAATAATAAATAAATCAATAAAGTCACACTGGTTTAGCATTGGCTACAGTCTACGGTATATCTCATATGAAAATTAGATTTTTATCACTGAATTAAACATGCTGTGATGTTGTTGCAGATATACTGTACCGTAGTGTAGCTGTGTTGCTCATTTCTGTCTCTCTCTGCCTCCTACAGCTGGTGTACGAGTTCTTCCTGCGCTTTCTAGAGTCGCCTGATTTTCAGCCAAATGTTGCCAAGAAGTACATCGACCAGAAATTTGTGATGCAGGTGATTCCCGGCTTTATTTTAAGCTCTTTATAGTTGTCAGTGAAGTTGAGTCCAACAGTGTGCAGTAGAACTGGAAAAAGTGCTTTTCTGACGTACATTTTGTTTGTCTTGTTTCTGGATATCTAAAAACACTTAAATCATTTTCTGGACAAACACAAAATATAGTCTCGGTTTCAAAAATAATGAGTCAAAATGAGTGAGTTTGTCGTTAAAGCTGCTGTATGTCAGTGCTTGACTCTTCTGCATCATATAAACAGCATCATGTGTGTGCAGATACTCAGAATCATGCTCAGTGAACACTCCTGTTTATCTGAAACACAATGCTGAAGTCAGATGTTCTGCTGTGAACAGTTACGTGCTGTAACGGCTGTCTTTGTTTTGGTCCCTTTAACACGCCCAATGCCAGTTTAGCCAATCATATTTAAGCACAACGGGTTGCCAGATGGTGGAAAACAGCATATTTCATTCATCCAGTCAGGAAGGCTCTAGAAATATTAGGAGTGTAAACATCCGTGAGCAGGTCACACTGTAACCCGTGTCCTAACAACACGCTACATGACGAGACACACAGTGATGAGCATTAAGGAAACAGGACAGAAATGTAAACACAGCCATTCAGCAGCGCAGGATAGCACACTTACTGCACTCCAGCACAACACTGAGCTTTATAATCTGATGAACACATGTTAAAGCTCTTCAACATGATTAATGTAGATGCTGAATCACTGATATGTGTTGGTTTGCACTGAGTCTCAGTTCTGAAGTTCAGTTTCAGACGCTTTATTGTATTCTCCAGATCTGAGCTGAACTCTCTGCTGCTGCTGTCAGTAGTGTGGCAATACATGTCCTGTATTATCAGCATTTAACACTAAAGCACAAGAGCTGTATCTGAGCTGATCACGGTCAGTTTTCTGTTGTTCAGCTGTGAGAAATAAAAGCCTTTTCTAATATATTTATTTCAGCTGTTGGTTAGGACTGAAACTCCTTTAATATGGAGAATATTCCTTCTATCGCATGCCGTTGCTATTATATAGAACACGGTTTAAATCACTCGCTCCTGTCCTCAGTCTGGAAACCTGCACTTGCTTTTGTTTTAATCCAGGTGTGCAATACCTAGATCAACCACAGGGTGTCAAACTCACACTGAAACAAAACAAAAACTAACAAAACAAGCTAAATAAAACTGTAAAAATCACACCCATAATGCAACAGTGCTGTTCATTTCAGCTGCTGGATCTGTTCGACAGTGAAGATCCGCGTGAGAGAGACTTCCTGAAGACCACCCTGCACCGAATATACGGAAAGTTTCTGGGGCTCCGAGCTTACATTAGGAAACAGATTAACAACATCTTTTACAGGTCAGCACTGCAATCATCATTCATTCATTCATTCATATTCAGATGCATTTCCAGCCGCATTGCAGTACTGGGAAACACCCACACACACTTATTCACACAATATGGCCAATTTAGTTACCCAATTCCCCTATAGCGCATGTGTTTGGACTGTGGGGGAAACCGGAGCAACCGGAGGAAACCCACGCCAACACGGGGAGAACATGCAAACTCCACACAGAAACACCAACTGACCCAGCCGAGACTCAAACCAGAGACCTTCTTGCTGTGAAGTGTCCCCATTGTTAGTCATTTCTGATCATTACATTGAGAGGCGGTGGTGTAATGTGTTCATACACATTCTTACTGTGAGTTTGTGTCCTGTTTCTAGCCCAAATATGTAAAAATTCCTAAAATCAAGAGCATCTTAGAGACAAGCAAAACATACCGTCTTATTTGAGTTATATTTCTGACTATATATATATTTAAAAGTATCATATGGGCCTTCTCAAAATGCTTATACACATCCAAAACTGCACAGCGCATTGGTATGGCATGGAGGTTTGGTCGGCAGTGTGTAATGTGAGCGTTTGGCTGTGGGTGTGTGTTGACCCTCAGTGTTTTGTGTTCGCCTGCAGGTTCATTTATGAGACCGAGCATCACAACGGAATAGCTGAACTCCTGGAGGTGCTGGGAAGGTAAAACACAAGCTTGTGACGTCTGTCCCTGTGCATGCTGGGAAATCCTCTGATATCTGATTGGTTGTGTCTGACAGCATCATCAACGGCTTCGCTTTACCGCTGAAAGAAGAGCACAAGATCTTCCTGCTGAAGGTGCTGCTGCCGCTGCATAAGGTGAAGTCTCTGAGCGTCTACCATCCGCAGGTGAGCCATTACCCAGGCCCGTTAGCGCACCAGCGTATGCTAACAGCAGCAACATGGAGATCAGCATGAGTGCAGTGTTGGTAATGCAGTGTCTTCTGCCTCTAGCTGGCGTACTGTGTGGTTCAGTTCCTGGAGAAGGACAGCACACTGACCGAACCGGTAAGACTGCACACTCAACATCACGCCTACATGGACACCAATACTGTGATTTCAATATGATTAAGACGACTCTCTGATTAAGAGTCCACCATGTGGAGGACAGTAATCTGACTAGAGTCATAATCAAACTAAACACCAATGGACTTAAGATCAGTCCAAACACCTGCGCTATAGGGGAACTGATGATGTAATGAAGGTTCGGTTCCATACGCTTTTATGGCTGTGTCTACTGTCAAAAGGTACCTAAAACCGAACTGTACCATACCACTTTTAGTCACTTATTGCAAAGGGTACCAACAGGCCCAAAGGGTACCCTAAAGCAGAGCTAGACGTGCAGCTGAACACTATTGGTTTACAGAGATACGTCACTTGCAGAAGCAGGAGAATGGACAAAGGAACCGCCACAGCTGTGTGTGTGTGTGTGTGTGTGTGTGTGTGTGTGTGTGTGTGTGTAAGCTAGTGCAGATAGGTGAGTGGGTGATTTTGCTGTGGCGAGCCGTGATAAAGACATGAGTAAACCAAAGGAGGGTTGTAAAACTCATTTTTACCCACAATCTTATGGCCCGTTTCCACTGAGTGGTACGGTACGGTTCAGTTTGGTATGCTTTTATGGCCGTTTCCACTGTCTAAAGGCAAGGCGAACCGAACCAAACCGTACCATACCACATTTTCGGCACCCTTTCAAAAGAGTCCTAAACACAAGAAAGGGTACCAAAAGGCGGAGCTAGACGCGCAGCTGAACACTGATTGGTTTACAACAAGCCAGAATGTAAACAAAGGACCCGCCATGTTTGAAATACACAGCGAGAGATTACAGCGGAATTATATATATATAGTAACAAGTCATGGTCGATCCGGGCTCAAACAAACCTTGTCGTTGTCTTGATGAACAGCCATAAAGCCATAGAGTAGAGCAGAATCTACTCTGTGCCTAAAGGTTTTTTACGAGCCAGTCTGAAGCGTGAGCGGTTTTGCTTTCCTGCTTGCACTCGCCGGGCGTCTATATCTGAAACGTGAGAGTAGAGCACGGAAAAAAAGGGAAGCCAAGCAGCACGTTATTTCTCCAGCAAACAGGAACAAACTGCCTGGCATTCATTTTTATCTTCACCTTTTGGACTAATATGAACTGGGAATGATGGAGTGACTCTAACAGAGGCTGCATGTGCTGCTGAACATTACACACACAGATGAGAGGTCTGCTCTGACTGTAGGCTTTACTTTGTGTTGTTTTGAACCTAATTAAGTACTAAATGTCTGCTGTGTGTAGTGTTTCTGTAATTAATAATATATCGGGGACTGTAAGGGGCGGTATGTGTTCATATATGTTTATTTATTTATTTATTTAATATAATTACAGACGTTACAGTAGGCTATTTCGCACTGTCATTGATCTGCAGTTATAATCAACTCCTGTTCATAGAAAAGTCAGTAATAAACATTTATACAGAAGTGTTTATGTGTGTAAAGCGTAAAGTGCTTTTCATATGATATGTGAGCGACCTGTGCAGCCTTATTGTAGACATTTTCTCGAGCGAAAATGACGTCTACTGAAACTTTGTCATACACCACGCTTACCAAAAGGCTACCCTTGCTAGTAGAAACGCAAGCCTGATAAAGGTGACCAGTACCGACCCGCACCGCACTGTACTGTACCAGTCAGTGGAAACGAGCCATTACTTTCTCTGATCGTCTTATATTTCACTCCCAGGAGACACAGACGTCCTCACTCAGGACATGCGTTAGAGCTTCCTCTACCGTAACACACATAAAACACGGATTGCTGTAAAAACTCATCAATGGCGGGAAAGAGTTTTCTCAAAGCATGCTTTTCTTACAGTTTCTAGTCCAAATATCTGAAATCAAGAAGCATTTTCTAGACAAGCACACAATACAGTGTTGTTTTCTGAAATGATGAAGAGTTGTTCAGTAAAACAAGCAGAATAATCTGACCTGGGGTTAAGGAAAGTAATGCCTAGAAAATGCTTCTGGATTCACTCATTTGTAGACATTTAGACTAGAAACAAGACAACAAATGAAAGTAAGAACAGCGTCCATTGCAGTGTAGTCTCCTCAGTGATGGGGAAAGGTCAAAGACAGAGTGTTCATGTCTGGCTGATCTGCTCCTTGATTGATTAATTGATTAGTGTATTGATCAGTGGATTAGGAACTCCTCTATCTCTCTCTCTCTGTGCAGGTGGTGATGGCGCTCCTCAAGTACTGGCCGAAGACACACAGCCCGAAGGAGGTGATGTTCCTGAACGAGCTGGAGGAGATCCTGGACGTCATCGAGCCCTCAGAGTTCGTCAAGGTGATGGAGCCGCTCTTCAGACAGCTGGCCAAGTGTGTGTCCAGCCCGCACTTCCAGGTCAGTGTGTGTGTGTGTGTGTGCGTGTGTCTGTGTGTTCATGTGTGTGTGTTTTTAAGGAGCATGTGATATGATTGACCGCAGCTGGTCTCTTATCTACAATCATGAGTTAGCCAATCAGATTAATCCAAACTCACTCTAAGTAGCCTAGCTAAAACTCCTCCCTTATCTTTGTTTTCCAGAGAAACCCCCCATCCACCCCTTCTCCCCCTTTCTTCCTTTACCACGGGGAGCTCTCGAGAACCACCTGATCTCGTATTCCCCTTACATGCTCGATCCACCAGGCGGGAGCCCTGGGCTCAATTATCTCAGAGCTCAGGGTTCTCTCCTGGGACAGCATGCCAAACCTGCTATCATTTGTCAAACAGTATCTAAGTGTGAACTCTTGAAAGGCTCATGAAAGCACCCAGAATGAAATTTATAGACTGCAGTTTGCTGTGAAGGCTGGATTAAGGATATAGAAAATGTATAGAAAATACAATCTGTACAGTAAAAAAACAATGGAAACCTGTGGAATATCCACAAAATTCATTAAAGGGCCATGAAAGCCCCTCGTTTCAGCAGGATGTTTTCACACCTCTACTTTGGAAAAAGTCAGAAAAGTGGGCGTGTCCAGCTCTGTTTAGGGGGGAGTGACGGAGGAACTAAAGTGGGAGGGTGTGGGAGTGTCTATTTGGGCACGCGCGAGTTTCAGAGTCAAAATACACACACACACACACACACACACACGGGAGAAAGTGATGGTGTTTAACCTACATGGACATCTGTAGTCGAATTATTTGCCAAATTATTAAATGCTGGACTTTAACTGCAGTTTGGCTCTTTCATTCAGGGAGTTCATTCATGTCCCTCGCCACAAACGAGATATTTGATTGGAGGAGCTGCTCCAAGCGTGTATTTTTCATGCAATGTTTGATACCGCACGGCGAATGAGAGAAAAAACCCTCAGCATTTCCCGGAAACTTAGATGCACACGGCAGGTAGCGTCAGAAAGCCGCGTGTGTTATTCCGGTCACAAAATGCGGTAAAAACCCTACACGAGGTTAAAGTTTGGTTGTGGTGCTAACATGTTTACACTCGGTGCAATAGATAATTTAGTTCGATACGAACAAACTGAATAAACAAAGAGCACTGGTCGCTCACTTACCAAATCTGTAGAGACAGGACAATCACCAGCAACTAGAGCCGCGTCTTTATTAAGAGGAGACGAGCAGCAAATCCGGATCTCAGCGTTTGCAGATGAGAACAGCTCTCAGGTAAACAATAATCCTCCTTAGACACGTAAGTTATTGTTGTGGAGCGTCGCGTACACTGTTAATCCACACGTGATCCAGATGAGCTCTCACAGAGAGAAAATGAAAACGAAACTTAACGGCAGCAAACTATAAAAGCAACACTTCACGCTTGTTTTGCCAACACAACGTGGCGTCTCTGTCGTCTAAACACTGTGACTAATGAATATTAATGAAGTTGCACAATAGAGCGCGCTGATTGGTTTGAACCAAGCCTTACTCATGCATTAATGCATCACACTGTAAGACGTAATAAGACACACTCTGGCACAGACGTCCAGTCTGCACGCTGGAATACACGCTATTATCTCATGACTGTGACGCAGCTTCAACAATTCGTTTCAAACCGGAAGAACGAATTTGCTGGAAATAACGCAAAAACAACCAATTTACACTTTTTAGTGAAATATAGTTTTTTTTTATTTTTTTTTTTAGTTTATTTGTTTACAGGGTCAATGCACATTAATAAACATTACTGTAAAATGTGCCAGAATTAGCCAAGAATGGCTATTTTTCATCCGTAGACCCTTTACAGAATGTTAAAAAGTCACACCTAAAATAGAAGCACAACATTAAACATTAAATACACTTTCATAAGAAATACAGTTAAAAAAGTAAAGAAAAGAAAAAAAGAAAAAAAAAAGAACAGACTGATGGGAGCAGAGGACAAAAAGCCAAAGACAACAGTACAAATGTGTCTAGAATACAGTACTAATGCTGACAATGCTGATTTGTCAATAACCAATTTCTAACATGAGACTGAGAAGAACGAAAAGTGCATGATCTTCTAATTGTTGGTGGGATGGAGTTCCATTCCCTAGCAGCTCTCACTGAAAATACAGATTTTGACTGAATTTGCTTTCAGTCCTAATAGTGTTTATAGCAGTGTGGGACACACATATACCACTGTCAACAGCTCAACACATGTGTTCTGGTGTTTCGTGACCCTTTAAATTGTGTGTGTGTGTGTGTGTGTGTGTGTGTGTGTGTGTGTGTGTGTGTGTGTGTGTGTGCAGGTGGCTGAGCGAGCGCTGTATTACTGGAATAACGAGTACATCATGAGTCTCATCAGTGATAACGCAGCCAAGATCCTACCCATCATGTTCCCCGCGCTCTACAGGAACTCCAAGAGCCACTGGAACAAGTGAGACTCCTTACTTTACTGTAGAGTTCACTGCAGACGGCTAAACACATGCTCTGACAGGTAATCAGTGATAGGTTTTCATTACTCAGGTGTAGTAAATTAATCTAAATACCTCAGAATGCTTGGAAATGGTTAAGATACGAACACGAATAAATGTGGTTCAGTGCCGTTTCAAAGCTTCAAAATGATCCAAACACACCAAACGATTCATAAGAGCACAGAGACGACTGCTACTACAGTACAGCAGAGATACACTGTACATTAGTTTAACAGTTGGACCAAACTTTAGGCTTTACTTAATCCTCTCTGTAGAGAAGCGAACAACTCACTGCAGGCCCGGCGCTACGGGGGGACAAAGGGGGGCATTGCCCCCTCAGAAAGAGTTTGTGCCCCCCCAGTTTTTATTAAGGATTGTTCACTCAAACTGAAAATCCTTTCTGTCATTAATTATTAACACCCTCGTCGTTCCAACCTTAAGAACACACATTTAAATATTTTAAAATATATGACATAGCAATTGAATTATGAAAATAGTGATATTAAAGCTAGTCCTATAGTTCAGAGATCCGGTCCCGCGTCAGGTCAGGTGCGCCCGTAAATAGCCTTTAAAACGCGCACACGGCGATGGAGGCGCACTCAACTCACAAGGGAGAAAAGTGGGTGACATGATAGGAGCAGCTTAATTCATTACATGCTTTGGTTAACTAATTATTTAAACACAACTCTCTTGAGCTCTAAAAGGAAAAAACACATAAGAAATTTGCTGTTAAATTAATTTTAGCAGAGCAACTGCCAGTCATTTATTAGTTATTTGGGAAGATGTAACCTAATAAAAATGTTTTAATAAAAATAAATAGTTTACTGCACAGTCCCACAGTAGGCTACACTATAAATAATATTTTAATTTTATTTATTAATATTATTATTAATATTATTACAATTAAACTAAAATTGACAAAACGCAGAACCCTTAATGTTTGCTTTCATTTTGCTAAAAAGCGCACTTTTACAGTTGTGTAGAGAAACATCCTATTATGCAGCAGCAGTCAAGGTATAACACATAATAAATGCCTTTTGCGTTTATTAAGTCAAGTTTGCAGTGTTATAAATGGAATAGGTATAGTGCTTAAGTGGATTTATCGCGGATCAACCGAGAAACCTCTCACATGCTGCAGGTAGCCAGAATGATAATCTTTTAAAAATGTCATTTAGGCTATACAGCTTTTTGCTCATGCAAAATTAAACAACATAAAATATATTGTAGATCTGTTTTAAGAGCTAAAATACAACATATCGAGTTTGTTTTGACTTGTAGCTCATGGCCCTAAAATGAAAATAACCTGAAAACAAGCTATTAAAAAAAGGCTTAATAAATAAAATAATTAATAAATAAAATGACGGGTAGGCCTAGTAACCTAATGTTTATGATGGTTTACAATATCTCGAAAAAATACACTTATGATAGCCTAAGATAAATCTTAGTTTTTACATTAAAATGATGACAAAAAAGTTATATAGCATATTGAGTGTTATCCGTGCCAAAATTTAACCAATTTTCACGGTAATAACATGTGAATTTTGGTATCTTTTTTAGGTATTTTTCTGGCTACACTAATGCTTTAAAATGTAACTCAGTAATTGTTTTAAATGACATTAGATTGTAACATTTAGCTTTTCCCTGACACTGATGTTGGTTGGATAATACGTGAAGCGGGATGACTCGGTTAAGCTGATTTCACTATATTTATTTACCGGTTAAATGAATAGTCTGATCGTGGGTCAGCTTGCATGTGTGGGCATAATTTGATGTCTTTACCTAAAACTTTAAACATTCATATGCCTGTTATTTTAAATAAATTGGAAATAAGGAGAATAACATATGATTTAAAGCACTCGTTTGGCACTGAAGCCATGATCCGTCTGCATTAATAAGCGGTATGCATTACTATCGTTAATAAAATTCGTAATAGCGAAACTGCGTATTGTTATTACTATTAAATTGTAGCCTATATTACTACCCTAGTTCAGTAACTTAGGCAGTAATGCAAAGTAATAATAAATGCGAATAAATAGCTTAAATGAAAGAAACAAGAGACCAAAATCAGTCACCAGGTCTAGTGCCCCCCTATGGATTTAAAGTGCCCCCTCAGTTTTGACTTCCTGGCGCCGGGCCTGACTCACTGAGTCAAGACTGAGGGTCAGATGACGACAGTAAATGTTGTTATAGTTCAGTGTAATTTAACAAGCGCAGTTCACCATGGAGGCTTTATCCAGAGAGAGATGTGTCCAGATTGAGCATCATGCACACTGGTTTCATTCAACAGCAGGAAGGAATCGTTTAGGATTGACTCAAAAGAATCATCATGAGGAATCAGACCCTGAATTTGGAATGAAAACTTCAATCTGTAAAGCACACAGGTCTGCCGTTACGTCACGTCACTGTTTACTGCTGCAGGTAGATGAATAAACACTGTGGAGGGACAGGAGTAGCGAGATGTGTCTGGGACTGAACATTGCTCCTGCTTGTGGTAACCTGCCTGTGTTTCTGATCTCCTGCAGGACGATCCACGGCCTGATCTACAACGCTCTGAAGCTCTTCATGGAGATGAACCAGAAGCTGTTCGACGACTGCACACAGCAGTTCAGAGCCGAGAAGAACAGGTGAAACACACACACACACACACACACACACACTTCCTCACACACACACACACACACACACTTCCTCATGATCACACACACTTCCTCACACACACACACACACACACACACACACACACACACACACACTTCCTCATGATCACACACACTTCCTCACACACACACACACACACACACACACACACACACACACACACACACACACTTCCTCATGATCACACACACTTCCTCACACACACACACACACACACACACACACACACACACACACACACACACACACACACACACACTTCCTCATGATCACACACACTTCCTTACACACACACTTCCTCATGATCACACACACTTCCTCACACACACACACACACACACACACACACACACACACACACACACACACTTCCTCATGATCACACACACACACACACACACACACACACACACACACACACACACACTTCCTCATGATCACACACACACACACATACACACACACACACACACACACACACACACTTCCTCATGATCACACACACTTCCTCACACACACACACACACACACACACACACACACACACACACACACACACACACACTTCCTCATGATCACACACACTTCCTCACACACACACACACACACACACACACACACACACACTTCCTCACACACACACACACACACACACACACACTTCCTCATGATCACACACACTTCCTCACACACACACACACACACACACACACACACACACACACACACACTTCCTCATGATCACACACACTTCCTCACACACACACACACACACACACACACACACACACACACACACACACACACTTCCTCATGATCACACACTCTTCTGCTTGCAGAGAGAAGGCCAAGCTGAAGGAGCGAGAGGAGGCCTGGATGAAGATTGAGAGTCTGGCGCAGTCAAACCCGCAGGTGAGCTCCTCCATCCCATAATGCGCCATAGTGTTCCAGCACACACACACACACACACACCTGCGCTAGTGTCTGCAGCTCGACCGTGCCGTCTGTGTGAGCGTTATATTCAGCGAGTGTTATTCTCCAGGTTTCTTCTGCTGCTGCTGTTATTGATTATTGATCATTACTCTCTGATTGTCCACCACTTGATTCATATTGGACTAGAGAGGACCTACAAGTCTGAGGCCACGGTGCTCCACTGGAAAAAGCTGGTTTGCCATCTACAGGTCGTCCTTACCCCAGGTGGAGGAGTTCCAGTAGAGTCAGAGTTTTGTTCATGAGTGAGGGAAGGATGGAGCGTGAGATTGACAGGTGGATTGGTGCAGCAGTAATTCAGTCCATGTATCGGTCCGTTGTGGTAAAGAAGGAGCTGAGCGGAAAGGCAAAGCTCTCCATTTACCGGTCAATCTACGTTCCGATTCTGGGTCTGACTGAAAGGACAAGGTCTCAGATACAAGCGCAGGATGGCAGGGCGCACCTTTATAGACAGGGTGAGGAGCTCAGACACCCGGGAGGAGCTCAGAGTAGAGCCGCTGCTCCTCCACATCGAGCGTAGTCAGCTGAGGGGGCTCGGGCATCTGTTTCGGATGACTCCAGGACGCCTACCTAGGGAGGTGTTCCAGGCTTGTCCCACCGGGAGGAGGCCTCGGGGAAGACCCAGGACCCGCTGGAGGGACTACGCAGTTCGCTGTGTTACAAAGCTCAAGCTTGGTGAACAGTTGGTGAATCTGCTCATCAGGAAAGCTCTAGTGCTTTAGGAGCAGAGATGGGTCGAGGATCGCCAGTTTGAGCACAGATAGAAGAGGAAATGAGTGAAGTGTGTGAACACAATGATCCTCAGAGGAAGAGAGTAGACATGTGGATATTTCACCTTCAACAGTGCAGAACAGCATTAAAGACTGAAGGAATCTGGAGGAGTTTCAGTGCGTAAAGGACAGAAGCGCAAGCCTGAGCTGAACAAGCGTGACCTCCGACCCCTCAGGGGGCGCTGCATCAAGAGTCCTCAGTCATCTATAAGCAGATCAGCACATGGGCTCAGCACTACTGCGGCAAACCTTCGACAAGCAGCACAATACAGAGTCACATCCACAAACACCAGCCAACACTGCACTGTGCCAAGAGGAAGCCCTATGTTAACAGTGTCCAGAAGCACTTCTCTAGGCTCGGAGGCATCTGGGATGGAGCATCACACAGTGGAGACGTGTGCTGTGCTCAGAGAAACACTTCTGTGATGCTCCATTAATGCTGTGTGTGTGTGTGTGTGTGTGTGTGTGTGTGTGTGTGTGTGCGCGTGTGTGTGTGTGTGCAGGTGTCCCGGGAGCAGAGGAAGGAGCGTCCGCTCGTCAGGCGTAAATCTGATCTCCCGCCCGACTCCTTCACCACTAAAGCCTTGGAGACGCAGCGGCGAGCAGAAGAGCAGCTGAGCAACCACACACACACACACGGCCACTAGCTGGCGCTGCGCTGCGCTGTAACACACTGCACTCTCAGGGGTTCCACTGGAGGAGCACACCTACACTGTCCTCTACATATGGGTCCGTCCCGCTCTGCTCTTCCCGCTCCGCGTGTGTGTGTGTGTGTGTGTGTGTGTGTGTGTGTGTGAATGTGTTGGAGACTCAGAACAGTCTGTGTTTGTGTGTGTGTGAGATGGAGGCTTAGAACGGAGTGTGTGAGTGTGTATTTGTGCATGTGTGTACGCGCATGTGCGTGTGTGTGTGTGTGTGTGGAAGAGCAGAAGCTTTCTTCACTTTGACGTTCGTTTGAGGTTCAGGGACGGCTGCCAGTGCCAATACTGTCACATTTATTAGCTTCCTGTTAACAGCAGTGTGTGTGTGTGTGTGTGTGTGTGTGTGTGTGTGTGTGTGTGTGTGTGTGTGTGTGTGTGTGTGTGTGTGTGTGTGTGTGTGTGGAAGAGCAGAAGCTTTCTTCACTTTGACGTTTGGTTGAGGTTCAGGGACGGCTGCCAGTGCCAATACTGTCACATTTATTAGCTTCCTGTTAACAGCAGTGTGTGTGTGTGTGTGTGTGTGTGTGTGTTTTCTGCTTCACTGATGTGCAGTTTCACAAACGGACACACAGACGGTCACTCTTTGTTTTAACACTCGTGTGTTACGACGGTCACTCCTGTGCCATAATGAACTCCTGACAGGCCAGCGGAGCTCTTGGCTTGGTGTGTGTGTGTGTGTGTGTGTGTGTGTGTGTGTGTGTGTGTGTTTATATGAGTGTGAGTGTGTATATGAGTGTGTGTGTGTGTTTATATGAGTGTGAGTGTGTATGTGTGTGAGTGTGTATGTGTGTGTGTGTCCATGAGTGTGAGTGTGTGTGTGTGTGAGTGTGTGTGTGTGTGTGTGTGTGTGTGTGTGTGTGTGTGTCGTCTCCACCGTTCCCAGATCAGCACTTCTGACCGGAGCCGCTGGTTCTGCTGGATCTCGGACTCGCTGCTGAGCAGGAAACACGTCCGTCTTTTCCAGAACGATCTCTGTGCCTTCAGCAGCGGGACCAGCGATGATTCACTGATTCACTGATTCAGCATCGCACACTTGACTCTCTGGAGATTCGGTTCGTTCGCATGAGTCGACTCAAACGCTGACGCTTCGATTGTTCATCTCCGTCTGGATGTTTCCTGATATTTACTGAAATACCAAGAAGCACTTCCTGAAAACTTGAAAACTTTACTGTGTGTGTGTGTGTGTGTGTGTGTGTGTGTGTGTGTGTGTGTGTGTGTGTGTGTGTGTGTGTGTGTGTGTGTTGAATCAGTCGCATGCTTACAGTCGTCTCTGTACTGTAGTTTCAGCTCCTGTATGTGTTCTCGCTGCGGTTTATTTCTCGTTTCTCTATAATGATTAATGCAGTATGTGAGCATATAAATGTTGATGTATGAAGATGTTTGGGTCTCTGCCTCTTTTCCACACACACGCACACACACACACACGCACACGCGCACACGCACGCACACACATGCACACGCACACACACGCACGCACGCACACACACACACACACACACACACACACTCTCGTCTCAGGTGATTCTGGGCTCATCGTCTGCTGTTCTGCTGATTTGAGAGGAGAATTGTTTGGAGATCTGCTTTCAGATGACGGTAAGTTTCCCTTCACACAGTCACTGCAGAACAGGCTGTCCTCACCTGTTTCTAGTCCAAATTTCTACAAACTGTTCAGTTAAAGAAGCATTTTCTGGAAAAGCTAAACAGATAGTGTTGTGTTCAGAGATAATGAGTCCAAATGAAATCAGTTTCTCAGTAAAACCAGCAGAGTAATCTGACATGATCATTCTGCTTCCCCAGAGTCAGATTATTCTGCTTGTTTCATGATAGACTCTCTTCATTCTGACTCATTATCTCTGAAAGCAACAGTATCTGCTCAGCTTTTCCAGAAGATGCTTCTTGATTAAGGAGTTTTTAGATATCTGGACTAGACTGGAGACAGAAACTCAGCGTTACTGCAGTGTTCTCTATTAGTTTAGGACACTGAACAGGATGTTTACAGCTGTGGTGATCTCTCATATATATATATGGATGATGTGCATTAGCTACAGGAATACACTAGTTATTTATACAGTCTATTAACATATGTACAGAATAATAATAATAATAGTGTGTGCTAGAAACATCCTCTGTTTTTGAAGAGGTAATTCAGTGATTTTCTCTGGGTCTGTGATGTCTGGTCATCACTGTATGTGTGCTCTGAGTCTGTTCTCGGTGTTGTCAACTGTGTAGATCAATAAACAGATGATGTGGATATTTTAATCTGACCGGCAGATGTACAGAAGAAAACCCAATCATTTGCTTTGTGTTTTCAGGAATATCAGATCAGCATGAGGAGCTGTGTGTGTGTGGCTGTGTGTGTGTGTGTGTGTGTGTGTGTGTGTGTGTGTGTGTGTGTGTGTGTGTGTGTGTGTGTGTGTGTGTGTGTGTGTGGATCAGAAGGAGCTGAAGGAATGCTATCTACAGCAGGCCTTCCTTACTAAGGGTTTGTGTCTTATTTCCAGCCCAAATATCTCAACATTCATATTAATTAATAAATCAAGCATGATTTTGTAGACAAGCACAATATATGGTTTTGTTTTTAGACAATGAGTCAAAATAAAATTAGTTTTTCCTTAAAACAAGCAGAATAATCTGACGATGGGGGAAGCAGAATAATGTTATTTCAAAGCGACCCCATTACACTCACCCACTGCAGATCATTCTGCTGCTTTTAATTAAACTCTTTTAAATGTGACTCATGTCTAAAAGCAAATCAGTGTGTTTTTCTTGTCTAGAAAACACGCTGATTTATGAGCAGGGTTTCTACAGGTTTCATCAAGTCAAATGTTCTAATGCCATAATAAATGAAATCAGACTCACAGTCAAGTTTACATTATTTTGGACACTGGATTGCACAACAAACTGCATGAATGTCAGCATTTAGCAGAAAACAGCATGTTTTACTGTCGCTTTTAAAGCTAGGGCGCCGCCATCTTGGAATTTTGCTGTATCTGATGTCAGGGGGTTGGTTCAGTTCCCTCAGCTGAACAGAAATTTACTGTAAAATAACCAACATTAAATTGCAGAAATTTACGGTAAAAATAACAGATATTAAATTACAGAAATTTACTGTAAAATAACGGATATTAAATTACAGAAATTTACTGTAAAATAACGGATATTAAATTACAGAAATTTATTGTAAAAAAAACGGACATTACATTACAGAAATTTACTGTAAAATAACGGAAATTAAATTACAGAAATTTACTGTAAAATAACGGATATTAAATTACAGAAATTTACTGTAAAATAACGGATATTAAATTACAGAAATTTATTGTAAAAAAAACGGACATTACATTACAGAAATTTACTGTAAAATAACGGAAATTAAATTACAGAAATTTACTGTAAAATAACGGACATTAAATTACAGAAATTTACTGTAAAATAACGGATATTAAATTACAGAAATTTACTGTAAAATAACGGAAATTAAATTACAGAAATTTACTGTAAAATAACAGATATTAAATTACAGAAATTTACTGTAAAATAACGGATATTAAATTACAGAAATTTACTGTAAAATAATGGATATTAAATTACTGAAATTTACAGTAAAATAATGGACATTACATTACAGAAATTTACAGTAAAATAATGGACATTAAATTACTGAAATTTACTGTAAAATAACGGATAAAAAATTTGAGAAATTTTCTTAAATTTCTGTTGTTCAGCCTCTGCTATTTTACAGTAAATGTCTATTTTACTGTTTATTTCCGGGAAAACTTGACTGAGTGCTTCATTTCCACTTTACCACTTTTTAAAAAGCAAGTTAAAACCTTAAAAAACATTAAAAACAAATGTTATTGTAAGGAGGATAATCAAGCCATATTAATAAGTAAACAGAGGTAATAAATAAACATTTCTGAAAATTTGTGTTGGAATCTGTTGTTAGTGACTGGGTGGGTGTTGGCCCGATTGGGTAGATTTACATGGACATAGGAAAATTAATACTCGTTTAAAATGATTTGGTTTTTGAAACTGAAGACTTTTTCAGACCCTGCTGATTCCCTGTTAGAGGTTTCAGATATTTGCAAACAAGACTGAAAGCGTTTTCCTTCAGTCTCGCGTTGAGGATTCAGTGTTGTGGCCACTAGAGGACAGTAGAGCTCCAGCAAACACACAGGACAGTGCTCAGGCCACAGGTCAGAGGTCAGTCAGCATGCAGACACTAAGCAGGAAATTGACAGCAGAAACACGCCTGACCTCCTTAAACATCCGATAATAATCTCCATCTGCCGGACGGATTACTTTCACCACTGCAGACACATTAAACCCACGCTTCACTTCACTATATTACAATTAAATCCTGATCTGATCACCACAAACTATCAGTCTGAGAGTGCTGAAAACACACGTCACTGCTGATTCTGTTCTGCAGGAAGAGTCGGATTAAAACACATTTACTCTCATATGTCACCCGTATCACTCTCATATATGAATAAACCATGACATTACAGTCCAACACACAGCAATCATTCATTTCCCTTCAGCTTAGTCCCTTTATTCATCAGTGGTCACCACAGCAGAATGAACCACCAACTATTCCAGCATATATTTTACACAGCGGATGCCCTTCTAGCTGTAACCCAGTACTGGGAAACACCCATACACACTCCTACACTACGGCCAGTGTAGTTGATCAGTTCCCCTATAGTGCATGTGTTTGGACTGTGGGGGAAACCAGAGGAAACCCACGCCAACACAGGGAGAACATGCAAACTCCACACAGAAACACCAACTGACCCAGCCGAGACTCAAACCAGAGACCTTCTTCAGGCCTGTAGCCAGCCTGGTGAAAGGTGTGGTTGTTTTTCTCTGATTTCGTATTTAATGATGAGGTTTAAATGCTCCCTGTAGTGACATTTTAAGCACTGTATTTAGCTGGATTAGCTTGTCCATTTAAATAATAAACTATTAAAACATCACAATAATGATAATGTAGAGCTGCACGATTAATAATAAACGCCTCTCGTCATTTGAAAATTCATGGATAACAGCAGATAACAATAACCCTTCTCATTGGCCATTTTGTTTTTGGAGAATAAGCTTCAAGATTCAGAATTAAAGATACCTGCTTAATGTCTTCTCTATTTAACAACAGTGAAGCAGGTCAGTAGTGCAGGTTGACGTCAGATTTTGTGTGGTCTTTATGCCTTCAATATGATGCTCAAATGATGATGGCGTAGCAGTTAAAACAGGACAACTGAGCTCATGTATGGGGCATGTATGCCCCCCCCCCCTCTTAATTCAATTCACCTTCATTTCTGTAGGCTTTTACAATTTACATTGTGTCAAAGCAGCTTCACATAGTAGATTATAGTGAATGGAAACTGTGTCTGTTCAGTGTTCAGAGTTTACGTTCAGTTTAGTTTAGCTCAGTGTGGTCTGTTCTTGCAGTGAGGGCACAGTGCTAACCACTGAGCCACCATGCCGCCATACAGCAATCATGACAAACTAGATCTCATTTAAAAACCTCAAAGTGTCTAGTGTCCGTTCACGTTATTTATCAATTTGCCTCAGGGACACTCATCAATCTTTCGTTTGCTACAGAAATACACGTCTACATTTTTTAAATAATGTATTAGAAGCTAAATTACAATCAAATACCACCAATCTTCATAGACTAGTCTAGAATTTGATGTCTACTTTGGAAATATTGTTTACAGTTTGTGAAAATATGGGTTATGATCCTCAGCACATAGGGGGCGCTGTTGTATGGTCAGCAATGTAATGTGAATGTGGTCATGTCTGGTACTGCAGCCAAACTAAATCCTGCTGAAAGCTCATTTTTGGAGAGATCAACTTCAAATCTGCAATAGTTTGCTCTCCTGCCAATATTCTGCTGAAACAGCTTTAGTGAAGCATATTTAATGTAGTATAAACCTTCAGAAGAGTTTCCACAGATAATTACTGACACACACTGAGTTCAGGTGTGTGTTTCAGTCAAATGACTGGTGGTGTGAAGAGCCGTCATTAGCAGAAATGAAGACTGTGTGTGTGTGTGTGTGTGTGTGTGTGTGTGTGTGTGTGTGTGTGTGTGTGTGTGTGTGTGTGTGTGGGCAGAGGAGGTCGTGACCTTTCTGATCTGCTTTCAGACGCAGGCCTGCTTTAATGTGAGCGGCAGCAGGAAGTGATGGATTATTACCCATCATCCTTCTCTCTTTCCTCCCACGCGCTGAAACTGGGTCACTTTGGTCAACTGAGGTTCAACCAGCGATTACTGTCTTACTCAAAGCCCCTGGTGGATCTCAGCAAACCTAAACTGCAGTAAAGATGCTCAATAATCGAGAGGTCAATGAGTTTTACCTGTAACACTGCCAAGAAAGGAGACAGAATCTTCTGTAGAGCTGCTTTAACTGAATCAACACTGAACTGATTCAGCTGAACCGACACTGAACTGATTCAAAATAGAACAAAATCAACACTTAGCCAAATAACAGCAGAATCAACAGTGAACTGAATCAACACTGAACTGAATCAACACTGAGCTGAATCAACAGTGAACTGAATCAACACTGAACTGAATCAACACTGAGCTGAATCAACAGTGTGCTGAATCAACAGTGAACTGAATCAACACTGAGCTGAATCAACACTGAACTGAATCAACACTTAGCCGAATCAACACTGAACTGAATCAACACTGAACTGAATCAACACTGAGCCGAATCAACACTGAACTGAATCAACACTGAGCTGAATCAACAGTGAACTGAATCAACACTGAACTGAATCAACACTGAACTGAATCAACACTGAGCCGAATCAACAGTGAACTGAATCAACACTGAACTGAATCAACACTAAGCTGAATCAACACTGAACTGATTCAACATTGAGCTGAATCAACACTAAGCTGAATCAACACTGAACTGAATCAACACTGAGCTGAATCAACACTAAGCTGAATCAACACTGAGCTGAATCAACACTAAGCTGAATCAACACTGAACTGAATCAACAGTGAGCTGAATCAACACTGAGCTGAATCAAAACTGTGCTGAATCAACACTGAACTGAATCAACAGTGAACTGAATCAACAGTGAACTGAATCTAAACTGAGCTGAATCAACACTAAGCTGAATCAACACTGAACTGATTCAACACTGAGCTGAATCAACGCTAAGCTGAATCAACACTGAACTGAATCAACACTGAGCTGAATCAACAGTGAACCGAATCAACAGTGAGCCGAATCAACAGTGAGCTGAATCAACACTGAGCTGAATCAAAACTGTGCTGAATCAACAGTGAACTGAATCAACAGTGAACTAAATCAACACTAAGCTGAATCAAAACTGTGCTGAATCAACAGTGAACTAAATCAACAATGTGCTGAATCAACAGTGAGCCGAATCAACACTGTGCTGAATCAACAATGAGCCGAATCAACAGTGAGCTGAATCAACAGTGAGCTGAATCAACAGTGAATTGAATCAACAGTGAGCTGAATCAACACTGAGCTGAATCAACAGTGAGCTGAATCAACAGTGAGCTGAATCAACAGTGAGCTAAATCAACACTGAGCTGAATCAACACTGAGCTGAATCAACAGTGAATTGAATCAACAGTGAATTGAATCAACACTGAGCTGAATCAACACTGAGCTGAATCAACAGTGAGCTGAATCAACAGTGAGCTGAATAAACAGTGAGCTGAATCAACAGTGAATTGAATCAACACTGAACTGAATCAACAGTGAGCTGAATCAACACTGAGCTGAATCAAAACTGTGCTGAATCAACACTGAACTGAATCAACAGTGAACTGAATCAACAGTGAGCTGAATCAACAGTGAACTGAATCTAAACTGAGCTGAATCAACACTAAGCTGAATCAACACTGAACTGATTCAACACTGAGCTGAATCAACACTAAGCTGAATCAACACTGAACTGAATCAACACTGAGCTGAATCAACAGTGAACCGAATCAACAGTGAGCCGAATCAACAGTGAGCTGAATCAACACTGAGCTGAATCAAAACTGTGCTGAATCAACAGTGAACTGAATCAACAGTGAACTAAATCAACACTAAGCTGAATCAACAGTGAGCCGAATCAACACTGTGCTGAATCAACAATGAGCCGAATCAACAGTGAGCTGAATCAACAGTGAGCTGAATCAACAGTGAATTGAATCAACAGTGAGCTGAATCAACACTGAGCTGAATCAACAGTGAGCTGAATCAACAGTGAATTGAATCAACAGTGAATTGAATCAACACTGAGCTGAATCAACACTGAGCTGAATCAACAGTGAGCTGAATCAACAGTGAGCTGAATCAACAGTGAGCTGAATCAACAGTGAATTGAATCAACACTGAACTGAATCAACAGTGAGCTGAATCAACACTGAGCTGAATCAAAACTGTGCTGAATCAACACTGAACTGAATCAACAGTGAACTGAATCAACAGTGAGCTGAATCAACAGTGAACTGAATCTAAACTGAGCTGAATCAACACTAAGCTGAATCAACACTGAACTGATTCAACACTGAGCTGAATCAACACTAAGCTGAATCAACACTGAACTGAATCAACACTGAGCTGAATCAACAGTGAACCGAATCAACAGTGAGCCGAATCAACAGTGAGCTGAATCAACACTGAGCTGAATCAAAACTGTGCTGAATCAACAGTGAACTGAATCAACACTGAGCTGAATCAACACTGTGCTGAATCAACAATGAGCCGAATCAACACTGAGCTGAATCAACAGTGAGCTGAATCAACACTGAACTGAATCAACACTGAACTGAATCAACACTGAGCTGAATCAACAGTGAGCTGAATCAACAGTGAGCTGAATCAACAGTGAGCTAAATCAACACTGAGCTGAATCAACACTGAGCTGAATCAACAGTGAATTGAATCAACAGTGAATTGAATCAACACTGAGCTGAATCAACACTGAGCTGAATCAACAGTGAGCTGAATCAACAGTGAGCTGAATAAACAGTGAGCTGAATCAACAGTGAATTGAATCAACACTGAACTGAATCAACAGTGAGCTGAATCAACACTGAGCTGAATCAAAACTGTGCTGAATCAACACTGAACTGAATCAACAGTGAACTGAATCAACAGTGAGCTGAATCAACAGTGAACTGAATCTAAACTGAGCTGAATCAACACTAAGCTGAATCAACACTGAACTGATTCAACACTGAGCTGAATCAACACTAAGCTGAATCAACACTGAACTGAATCAACACTGAGCTGAATCAACAGTGAACCGAATCAACAGTGAGCCGAATCAACAGTGAGCTGAATCAACACTGAGCTGAATCAAAACTGTGCTGAATCAACAGTGAACTGAATCAACAGTGAACTAAATCAACACTAAGCTGAATCAAAACTGTGCTGAATCAACAGTGAACTAAATCAACAATGTGCTGAATCAACAGTGAGCCGAATCAACACTGTGCTGAATCAACAATGAGCCGAATCAACAGTGAGCTGAATCAACAGTGAGCTGAATCAACAGTGAATTGAATCAACAGTGAGCTGAATCAACACTGAGCTGAATCAACAGTGAGCTGAATCAACAGTGAATTGAATCAACAGTGAATTGAATCAACACTGAGCTGAATCAACACTGAGCTGAATCAACAGTGAGCTGAATCAACAGTGAGCTGAATCAACAGTGAGCTGAATCAACAGTGAATTGAATCAACACTGAACTGAATCAACAGTGAGCTGAATCAACACTGAGCTGAATCAAAACTGTGCTGAATCAACACTGAACTGAATCAACAGTGAACTGAATCAACAGTGAGCTGAATCAACAGTGAACTGAATCTAAACTGAGCTGAATCAACACTAAGCTGAATCAACACTGAACTGATTCAACACTGAGCTGAATCAACACTAAGCTGAATCAACACTGAACTGAATCAACACTGAGCTGAATCAACAGTGAACCGAATCAACAGTGAGCCGAATCAACAGTGAGCTGAATCAACACTGAGCTGAATCAAAACTGTGCTGAATCAACAGTGAACTGAATCAACAGTGAACTAAATCAACACTAAGCTGAATCAAAACTGTGCTGAATCAACAGTGAACTAAATCAACAATGTGCTGAATCAACAGTGAGCCGAATCAACACTGTGCTGAATCAACAATGAGCCGAATCAACAGTGAGCTGAATCAACAGTGAGCTGAATCAACAGTGAATTGAATCAACAGTGAGCTGAATCAACACTGAGCTGAATCAACAGTGAGCTGAATCAACAGTGAGCTGAATCAACAGTGAGCTAAATCAACACTGAGCTGAATCAACATTGAGCTGAATCAACAGTGAATTGAATCAACAGTGAATTGAATCAACACTGAGCTGAATCAACACTGAGCTGAATCAACAGTGAGCTGAATCAACAGTGAGCTGAATCAACAGTGAGCTGAATCAACAGTGAATTGAATCAACACTGAACTGAATCAACAGTGAGCTGAATCAACACTGAGCTGAATCAAAACTGTGCTGAATCAACACTGAACTGAATCAACAGTGAACTGAATCAACAGTGAGCTGAATCAACAGTGAACTGAATCTAAACTGAGCTGAATCAACACTAAGCTGAATCAACACTGAACTGATTCAACACTGAGCTGAATCAACACTAAGCTGAATCAACACTGAACTGAATCAACACTGAGCTGAATCAACAGTGAACCGAATCAACAGTGAGCCGAATCAACAGTGAGCTGAATCAACACTGAGCTGAATCAAAACTGTGCTGAATCAACAGTGAACTGAATCAACAGTGAACTAAATCAACACTAAGCTGAATCAAAACTGTGCTGAATCAACAGTGAACTAAATCAACAATGTGCTGAATCAACAGTGAGCCGAATCAACACTGTGCTGAATCAACAATGAGCCGAATCAACAGTGAGCTGAATCAACAGTGAGCTGAATCAACAGTGAATTGAATCAACAGTGAGCTAAATCAACACTGAGCTGAATCAACACTGAGCTGAATCAACAGTGAATTGAATCAACAGTGAATTGATTCAACACTGAGCTGAATCAACACTGAGCTGAATCAACAGTGAGCTGAATCAACAGTGAGCTGAATCAACAGTGAGCTGAATCAACAGTGAATTGAATCAACAGTGAATTGAATCAACAGTGAGCTGAATCAACACTGAGCTGAATCAACACTGAGCTGAATCAACAGTGAGCTGAATCAATAGTGAGCTGAATCAACAGTGAGCTGAATCAACACTGAACTGAATCAACAGTGAGCTGAATTAACAGTGAACTGAATCAACACTGAACTGAATCCACACTGAACTGAACCCCCGTGCCGCTCTGTAAGCAGCTGGTAAGCGTGTGCTGATATTCGGGCAGACTGAAGGGAATGGTTTTAGGGACTCTGGCTCGTGTGGCTGCAGGAGACTCAGCGGTGTGAGAATCAGCGGGCAGATCAGTGCAGCGGCTCACGCAGGGGTCAGTCTGTTCTCTAACACACACAGCTCTTAATTGGACTCGACCTTTGACCTCAAAAACACATGTGTGTTTTCCTAAATACAGACAGCATTGTACTGCTGAAGAGGCCATTCCACGAATCATTTAGTCATCCTCCTGATGTCTGTGTGTGTGTGTGTGTGTGTGTGTGTGTGTGTGTGTGGGTGTGTGTGTGTGTGTGTGTGTGTGTGTGTGTGTGTGCTCATGAGGCCGCTCAGGGGAAACACACTCCACAGTCGACTGAAACTCTGAGGCTCCTTTTGGACTTTAGTTCCGCTGCAGTGCTAGAACAGGACACGTGTGTGTGTGACTTTGATGTTTTTGACACACACACACACACACACACACACACGCACACTGCAATACTGAGAGCCTGCATTAGAGTGTTTACTCCCGCTGTGGCTGAGAGGTCATCTGAGGTCAGCAGACTCCGCTTTACTCTTTCACTGGAGCCGCAAACAGCAGCCGGTGTGGAGCGGAGATCAGGAGCACACACTGCTGAAACACACGCTCATCACTCAGAGTGTGGATCATTTCTAGTCCAGATATCCACAAACTCCTCAAGCAGTCAGTATTCTCTAGCCCAGCTCAGAATAATGTCTTGTGTTCAGAGATGAGTCAGGAGAGTTTCTGCTTCAGACTCTGGGGGTATTTGGCTTGTTTTACACCTTTCTCGAGATGTAAGATGAGTCTTTAGTGTCTCCAGAATGTGTCTGTAGAGTTTCAGCTTAAACACAGTAATCAAGATTATTGACTAGAGCTTTCAGAATATTAGCATTTCAGCCACATCATCCTGCAGCCCAAGAGCGGTCCCTCACTGAAGCTGAGCAGGGCTGAGCCGGGTCAGTGTCTGGATGGGAGAGCACATGGGAACACTAGGCTGCTGTTGCCAGTGGTGTTAGTGAGGCCAGCAGGGGGCGCTCAACCTGTGGTCTGTGTGGGTCCTAATGCCTCAGTGTAGTGAAGGGGACACTATACTGTCAGTGAGCGCCGTCTTTCAGATGAGATGTTAAACTGAGCTCCTGACTCTCTGTGCTCATTAAAGGGTCACGAAACACCAGAACACATGTGTTGAGCTGTTGACAGTGGTATATGTGTCTCACACTGCTATAAACACTATTAGGACACCTATATTTCACTAAAAAGTGTAAATTGGTTGTTTTTGCGTTATTTCAAGCAAATTCGTGCTTCCGGTTTGAAACGAATTTTTGAAGCTGCGTCACGGTCATGACATAATAGCGTGTATTCCAGCGTGCAGACTGAGCGTCTGTGCCAGAGTGAGTCTTATTACGTCTTACAGTGTGCTGCATTAATGCATGAGTAAGGCTTGGTTCAAACCAATCAGCGCGCTCTATTGTGCAACTTCATTAATATTCATTACTGTCACAGTGTTTAGACGGCAGAGACGCCACGTTGTGTTGGCAAAACAAGCGTGAAGTGTTGCTTTTATAGTTTGCTGCAGTGAAGTTTTGTTTTCATTTTCTCTCTGTGAGAGCGCAGCTGGAGTCACGTGTGGATTAACAGTGTACGCGACGCTCAACTACAATAACTTACGTGTCTAAGGAGGATTATTGTTTACCTGAGAGCTGTTCTCATCTGCAAACGCTGAGATCCGGATTCGCTGCTAGTCTCCTCTTAATACAGACGCGGCTCTAGTTGCTGGTGATTGTTCTGTCTCTACAGATTTGGTAAGTGAGTGACCAGTGCTCTTTATTTATTCAGTTTGTTCGTATCAAACTAAGTTAACTATTGCACCGAGTGTAAACATGTTAGCACCACAACCAAACTATAACCTGGTGTAGGATTTTCACCGCATTTAGTGACCGGAATAACACACGCGGCTTTCTGACACTACCTGCCGTGTGCATCTAAGTTTCCGGAAAATGCTGAGGGTTTTTCTCTCTCATTCGCCGTGCGGTATCAAACATTGCATGAAAAATACACGCTTGGAGCAGCTCCTCCAATCAAATATCTCGTTTGTCGCGAGGGACATGAATGAATTCCCTGAATGAAAGAGCCAAACTGCAGTTAAAGTCCAGCATTTAATCATTTGGCAAATAATTCCACTACAGATGTCCATGTAGGTTAAACACCATCACTTTCTCCTGTCTGTGTGTGTGTGTGTATTTTGACTCTGAAACTCACGCGTGCACAAATAGACACTCCCACACCCTCCCACTTTAGTTCCTCCGACACTCCCCCCTAAACAGAGCCGGACACGCCCACTTTTCTGACTTTTTCCAAAGTAGAGGTGTGAAAACACCCTGCTGAAACGAGGGGCTTTCATGGCCCT
>NC_141037.1:290000-305000 GCF_052040795.2 Danio rerio
CGCCTCCGAGCGCGCGCGGGAGGATATTCCGCCTCTCGACGCCCGACTGTCGCCCCGGAGAGCCCGCAGAGCGCCCGGTTTAAAAGGGAAACCCGCCTGGCGGGAGACTCTCGAGGAGCGCACAAGTCTGAAGTGACCAGAGAGAATCAATCATCAATAATCACTGATCAATTATCAGCCTCCATCATCATCCTCATCATTTAAATCATCCTCAGTGAACTGATCCTCAGAATCATCTTCATCATCATCATCAATATTATCTGATATCCAACATCACCTTCATAAAACTAACGCAAAGTCATCTTCATCAAAATCCTCTCCATCATCAAAACCATCCTCAGCACCATCATCATAATGATCTTCAAAATCATCATCGTCATCTTCATCACCATCATCATCACCTATATCTTCACTATCATCATCATCAGCACTGTAAAATGCTGGAGAACGTCGGAAATGTTGGAGAACATCTGAAATATTGGAGAACATCTGAAATATTGGAGAACATCTGAAATGTTTGAGAACATCTGAAATGTTGAAGAACATCTAAACTGTTAGAGAGCATCTGAACTGTTGGAGAACGTCTGAACTGTTGGAGAGCATCTGAAATGTTGGAGAACATCTGAAATGTTGGAGAACGTCTGAACTGTTGGAGAACATCTGAAATGTTGGAGAACATCTGAAATGTTGGAGAGCATCTGAAATGTTGGAGAACATCTAAACTGTTGGAGAACATCTGAAATGTTGGAGAACATCTGAATTGTTGGAGAACATCTGAAATGTTGAAGAACGTCAAAACTGTTGGAGAACATCTGAACTGTTGGAGAACATTTAAACTGTTGGAGAACATCTGAAATGTTGGAGAACATCTGAAATGTTGGAGAACATCTGAATTGTTGGAGAACATTTAAACTGTTGGAGAACATCTGAAATGTTGGAGAACGTCAAAACTGTTGGAGAACGTCTGAAATGTTGAAGAACATCTGAATTGTTGGAGAACATTTAAACTGTTGGAGAACATCTGAAATGTTGGAGAACGTCAAAACTGTTGGAGAACATCTGATCTGTTGGAGAACATCTGAAATGTTGAAGAACATCTAAACTGTTGGAGAGCATCTGAAATGTTGGAGAACGTCTGAAAGGTTGGAGAACATCTGAAATGTTGGAGAACATCTGAAATGTTGGAGAATGTCTGAAATGTTGGAGAACATCTGAAATGTTGGAGAGCATCTGAACTGTTGGAGCACATCTGAAATGCTGGAGAACATCTGAAATGTTGGAGAACATCTGAAATGTTGGAGAGCATCTGAAATGTTGGAGAACATCTGAAATGTTGGAGAGCATCTGAAATGTTGGAGAACATCTGAAATGTTGAAGAACGTCAAAACTGTTGGAGAACATCTGAAATGTTGGAGAGCATCTGAAATGTTGGAGAACATCTGAAATGTTGGAGAGCATCTGAAATGTTGGAGAGCATCTGAAATGTTGGAGAACATCTGAAATGTTGGAGAACATCTGAAATGTTGGAGAACGTCTGAAATGTTGGAGAGCATCTGAAATGTTGGAGAACGTCTGAAATGTTGGAGAACATCTGAAATGTTGGAGAACGTCTGAAATGTTGGAGAACGTCTGAAATGTTGGAGAACATCTGAAATGTTGGAGAACATCTGAAATGTTGGAGAGCATCTGAAATGTTGGAGAGCATCTGAAATGTTGGAGAGCATCTGAAATGTTGGAGAACATCTGAAATGTTGGAGAACATCTGAAATGTTGGAGAACGTCTGAAATGTTGGAGAGCATCTGAAATGTTGGAGAACGTCTGAAATGTTGGAGAACGTCTGAAATGTTGGAGAACATCTGAAATGTTGGAGAGCATCTGAAATGTTGGAGAACATCTGAAATGTTGGAGAACATCTGAAATGTTGGAGAACATCTGAAATGTTGGAGAGCATCTGAAATGTTGGAGAACATCTGAAATGTTGGAGAACGTCTGAAATGTTGGAGAACATCTGAAATGTTGGAGAACATCTGAAATGTTGGAGAGCATCTGAAATGTTGGAGAACGTCTGAAATGTTGGAGAGCATCTGAAATGTTGGAGAACATCTGAAATGTTGGAGAACATCTGAAATGTTGGAGAACGTCTGAAATGTTGGAGAACATCTGAAATGTTGGAGAACATCTGAAATGTTGGAGAGCATCTGAAATGTTGGAGAGTATCTGAAATGTTGGAGAACGTCTGAAATGTTGGAGAGCATCTGAAATGTTGGAGAACATCTGAAATGTTGGAGAACATCTGAAATGTTGGAGAACGTCTGAAATGTTGGAGAGCATCTGAAATGTTGGAGAACGTCTGAAATGTTGGAGAACATCTGAAATGTTGGAGAACGTCTGAAATGTTGGAGAGCATCTGAAATGTTGGAGAACGTCTGAAATGTTGGAGAACATCTGAAATGTTGGAGAACGTCTGAAATGTTGGAGAACATCTGAAATGTTGGAGAACATCTGAAATGTTGGAGAGCATCTGAAATGTTGGAGAACGTCTGAAATGTTGGAGAGCATCTGAAATGTTGGAGAACATCTGAAATGTTGGAGAACATCTGAAATGTTGGAGAACGTCTGAAATGTTGGAGAACATCTGAAATGTTGGAGAACATCTGAAATGTTGGAGAGCATCTGAAATGTTGGAGAGTATCTGAAATGTTGGAGAACGTCTGAAATGTTGGAGAGCATCTGAAATGTTGGAGAACATCTGAAATGTTGGAGAACATCTGAAATGTTGGAGAACGTCTGAAATGTTGGAGAGCATCTGAAATGTTGGAGAACGTCTGAAATGTTGGAGAACATCTGAAATGTTGGAGAACGTCTGAAATGTTGGAGAGCATCTGAAATGTTGGAGAACGTCTGAAATGTTGGAGAACATCTGAAATGTTGGAGAGCATCTGAAATGTTGGAGAACGTCTGAAATGTTGGAGAGCATCTAAACTGTTGGAGAGCATCTGAAATGTTGGAGAACGTCTGAAATGTTGGAGAACGTCTGAAATGTTGGAGAACATCTGAAATGTTGGAGAACGTCTGAAATGTTGGAGAGCATCTGAAATGTTGGAGAACGTCTGAAATGTTGGAGAACATCTGAAATGTTGGAGAACGTCTGAAATGTTGGAGAACATCTGAAATGTTGGAGAGCATCTGAAATGTTGGAGAACATCTGAAATGTTGGAGAACATCTGAAATGTTGGAGAACGTCTGAAATGTTGGAGAACGTCTGAAATGTTGGAGAGCATCTGAAATGTTGGAGAACATCTGAAATGTTGGAGAACATCTGAAATGTTGGAGAACATCTGAAATGTTGGAGAACGTCTGAAATGTTGGAGAACGTCTGAAATGTTGGAGAGCATCTGAAATGTTGGAGAACATCTGAAATGTTGGAGAACATCTGAAATGTTGGAGAACATCTGAAATGTTGGAGAACGTCTGAAATGTTGGAGAGCATCTGAAATGTTGGAGAGCATCTGAAATGTTGGAGAACATCTGATCTGTTGGAGAACATCTGAATTGTTGAAGAACATCTAAACTGTTGGAGAGCATCTGAAATGTTGGAGAACGTCTGAACTGTTGGAGAACATCTGAAATGTTGGAGAACGTCTGAAATGTTGGAGAACGTCTGAAATGTTGGAGAACGTCTGAAATGTTGGAGAACATCTGAAATGTTGGAGAACATCTGAAATGTTGGAGAACGTCTGAAATGCTGGAGAAAGTCTGAAATGTTGGAGAACGTCTGAAATGCTGGAGAAAGTCTGAAATGTTGGAGAACGTCTGAAATGTTGGAGAATGGAGTGGGTGTCTGCTGGATGCTCTTGGTTTTGTCTTCCGCATGTTCTGGCACTCTGAAGATCGCAGTATACGAGTCCCACACAGCTGACTGAAGGGGTCAGAGGACTGAATGATCGCGAGAGCGTGCAGATCACAGGAGATCCATTACTTTCTGAATGAATCAATATTTGTCCACAAATCAGCGAGTGAATGATTCAGTAGCTCACACTGCAGCCTGTGTGTGTGTGTGTGTGTGTCAGCGCAGTTGTACAGTGCTGCTGTGTCGTGTATTGTTCCCACATGTGAGCGGTCTCCTGGTCTATAAACAGGTTCTGCTGCTGAGCGCCGTGTGTTGTGGATCAGCTTTCATCCTAAACATGCGGGTTTCTGGAGCCGTGTCGCTCAGCTCCTGTTACAGCTCAAACATGTCAAGTTCAGGAGTTCAGAATGTGTTTCTGTGAACTTCAGCCTGAAACAAGACACGGCGTGACTGTGGAAAGAAAGTGTGTGTGTGTGTTACATGTGTAAGTGTGTACAGGAGCACGTATGTTCAACACCACCAGAATACACAGCACTACAGCCCTGACAGCACGCTGATGTCCTCTAAAGGGTCACCGAACAGCACAACACAAGAGTGGAGATGTTGACCGTCATGTACAGCTGCAGTCAGATATTCAGCCACACTGCATCAGTTCCCCCAGTTTCTGTTTATCGGAGAGCAGAATTCTCCACTCTAATCATAATAGTGTACTGCAGTTTTAGTTCCCTTCTGAAAAGTGCTGTTTATTGGACAGGAAAACTCTGTTATTTAATTATATTGCAATATTACTGCAACACAACTGAGCTCTACCACTGCTATAATGCTGCACTGCTCCTGCTGTGTGACACACTTTATTGAGCTTAGGTACATCATCAGCATTACATGTGCACTTTGGTTATATTGCGTATCCATCTGAACGATTGTGTAAACGCGAGTAAATATCCAATCACTGTGCTCTAAAGTTAGCGCTTGACCATCACTCCACACTTTAACATGGCGAGCGGCGGTGAAGTGAGGCTACAGTACGAGACAGCGCCGGCGTCTTTCTAATCTGCGGTGTGAGGACACTTCGGTTTTGCCGGTAAGTATAATGCCAATAAAAGAAAAGACAGTGAACACAAAATAACTGTGTGAAGCATTGATTTACACGCATAACCATGACTGCACATCTGCAGCGCATCATCACCCAGCAATATCAGGACAGCAGAGAAGCTAATGAAGTCCTCCAAATAGCCACAATCCCTCACTGAATCTATCCAGCAAACAAACCCGACTGATTCTGAGAGACACATAAAATCACAGAGGCAGTGTGGGGGATTACTGCTGAAGATTCGCAGCCGTTTTGGGTGGAGATGTGGACTTCTGTCATCTTATAAAAGCACTCGATCTGCATTACAGACTACAGCCTCGCATTGTTTCAGCACTGAGATAATGAAGATGGTTTATTAATGTTTACTGAAGCACAAATATGTGGATCTGAAATGGCCAATTTATCCTTATTATCTTCACATGTGTGTTTATTCTCAATGTGCAGGATTGTACGTGTTCCCCAGTTTGTGCATGGGCTGCAGCAGCTGTCAGAGTTCACTGTTCATGTTTTTATACAATCCTCCAGGAATCACTGTACTGTTCTGGGCTTTTAAGGTAAAACAAAATGAGTATTGCAATAAATCGTTTGTATTATTTTCTCCTTAACCTCTCACTGTTCCTGTTGCCTGGAGAATAAAAAACACACGTGTCACGCCATGAGAACCGAACAGAAAACTGTGTTATAAATCTGAGGTAGGTATTGAGTCGCGGGCTGACTGTATTGTTGCGTCCCCAGTGTTTACTGCGACTCACGCTGCTGATGAGCTTTACTGTACTGGGTCTGAACTGTGTCTATACTTCACTGTTGCTCTTCTGTAATTGTACTTCATTTTACCGCAGTTAAACTTCTACACACTGCTGCTGCACTGCTGCTTCACTGCACTCAATTTTGTAAGGGGTGTGTGTGTGTGTGTGTGTGTGAGACTTTGCGTGTGTCTGTGGTGTGTGTGTGTGACTTTGCGTGTGTCTGTAGTGTGTGTGTGTGTGAGACAGTCTGTGGTGTTTGTGTGTGTGAGACTGTGTGTCTGTAGTGTGTGTGTGTGTGTGTGTGTGTGCTGGTTGTCTGTGATTGGCTGGTCTCTCACTGATCCTCTACAGCTGGTCATCTGAGGACACGCGTGTGTTTTCTAGAGGCAGTGATGATGAAGAGCAACCGTTACCACAGCGCTTCTTCTTGCTGATCTGCGTCACACACACACACACACTCCTCCACTCACATGAACCGCCGGTGTTTCTCAGCAACCAGAGAGTCACAGAGGGCGGCCATGATATCTGCTGCTCATCTGATAATCCCAGAGTCACGCGGCTCATCACACAACAACAGCTCCACTGCACTCACACACACTCTGTATACAAAACACACACACAAACTCACACACACCACAGATACACATTCATTTATATGTGTGTTTTTAATCATACTACAGTAAGATACTTGAATTAGTCTGTGGTGATTCTACAGTTACTATCGTAACAACAACTTTCGTAAGTGATCTGTTGTGGTGATTGTACAGTTGCTATGGTAACAACAACTACAGTAAGTGATCTGTTGTGGTGATTCTACAGTTGCTATGGTAACAACAACTATAGTAATTGATCTGTTGTGGTGATTGTACAGTTGCTATGGTAACAACAATAGTAATTGATCTGTCGTGGTGATTCTACAGTTACTATGGTAACACAACAACTATAGTAATTAATCTGTCGTGGTGATTCTACAGTTGCTATGGTAACAACAACTATAGTAATTGATCTGTCGTGGTGATTCTACAGTTGCTATGGTAACAACAACTATAGTAATTAATCTGTTGTGGTGATTCTACAGTTGCTATGGTAACAACAACTATAGTAATTAATCTGTTGTGGTGATTCTACAGTTCCTATGGTAACACAACAATAGTAATATAAACAAATGACACAACACTGTGGTTTCTACAGCTATAGGGTATATTGTTCTACAGTACACCAGAGAGTGAGAGTTCATCATGAACTTGAGGGATAAATCATGGTCGTCAGTGGTTTCAGTAAATTATCCAGCATTGTCCTTGGCATCTTTAACATTCATTTGAGGCATGAGCGGCAGTCACATGTTATTTTGATGTGAATGTTCTGACTATTCTGCAACAGACTTGTTGGAAGTACACACTTGAGCTTATGTTGTTGTGAAACTGCATGCATGTTCTGAACACGGCGCAGTTTCTAGTTAAATGGAGCGCTGCAGGGCAGTGTGACCCCAGCCGCTTCTGTTCTGTTCAACACTAATGATATTTACAGACATTAATTGATAAATAAAGGATTATTTCACCAAATATACCACAGAAACACTTCATGCTGTGAGCACAACTCAGCATTCCTCGAGCACAGACGCTCAAACCCTGTAAGCAGATTTCAGCACAAAACAATCAAAGCCTTGAGTTTCCTGAGGAGAGTGAATAATCTGGCATTAGCAGCGCGGCGGAAACACTCGCCTCAGTCACACGGCTAATTACAGACTTACATCAGAAGCAGGAGTACAGACAGAAACACACTAATGAGTGCTGACCGCAGCAAACACAGCGCTCACACTGCTCTCAGATAAATACTCTACTGTGGTTTGACGTTGGGCTCATTTCTTATCAAATTATTGCTTGTAAATGTTTATCGGTGTGATGTTAGCCTTGCTAATTCATTTATAATATCACATTTAGAAAGCTGATAAATCAGCATGACATGCAACATATTTCTCAAAATACTGCAAATATGAGCATTTATATACATATTTAACCGTTACACTCACAAAGAAATGTCAAAACTGTTGATGCTAAATAATATAATTATATATATTCATATTTAGACATATATCAGATTATTACACAGGGCATCAGGAGAGTATTGACAGCGCTTTACTCTTCCCACATGTGTTTATGTTACAGTCTTATTCCAAAATGGACTAAATTGATTGAGTTCCTCAACATTCTACACACAATCCCCCATAATGACAATGTGGAGAAAGAGTTTTTGAAACTGTTGCAGATTTATTAAAGATAAAAAAGCTGATAAATCACCTGAGCATCAGTATTGACAGTGTTTGGTGTGAAGCTCTAAACTGAGCTCAGGTTCATTCTGTCTCCACTGGTCATTCTGGAGATGTTTCAGCAGCTTCATTGGAGTTCACCTGTGCTCAATTCAGCTGATGGACATGATCTGAAACGGCTACACCTGTCTATATAAGGGCCCAGGGTTGACAGTGCATGTCAAAGCACAAACCAAGCATGAAGACAAAGGAACTGTCTGTAGAGCTCTAAGACAGGATTGTCTGGAGGCACAAGGCTGGGGAAGGTGACAGAAACATTTCTGCTGCTCTGAAAGCTCCAGTAAGCACAGCGGCCTCCATCATCAGTCAGTGGAAGATGTTTAACCAGCAGGACTCTTCCTAGAGCTGGCCGGACATCTAAGCTGAGTGATCAGTGGAGAAGAGCCTCAGTCAGGGAGGTGATCAATAACCCGATGGTCACTCTGTCTGAGCTCCAGCGCTCTTCTGTGGAGAGAGGAGAACCTTACAGAAGGACAACCATCTGTGCAGCAATCCACCAATCAGGCATCTGTATGGTAGAGCGGGCAGACGGAAGACACTCCCCGCCTGGAGTTCACCATCTGAAGGACTCTCAGAGCATCAGAAACTAAACTCTCTGCTCTGATGAGACTCAAACTGAACTGTTTGGAGTGAACGCCAGGCGTTACGTTTGGAGAACAGCAGGCGGCGCTCATCAGCAGGCTAACAGCATCCCTACAGTGCAGCATGGTGGTGTTGGCATCATGCTGTGGGGATGGGTTTCTGCAGCAGGAACTGGAAGACTAGTCAGGATAGAGGGAAAGATGAATGCAGCGATGTACAGAGACATCCTGAATGAAGACCTGCACAAGAGTGCTCTCCACCTCAGACTGGGGCGACGCTTCATCTTCCAGCAGGACAATGACCCAAAGCACACCGCCAACATATCAATGGAGCGGCACAGCAACTACTCAGTGAGTGGCCTAGCCAGAGCCCAGACCTAAATCCTATTGAACATCTCTGGAGAGATCTGAGAATGGCTGAGCTTGTGCATCATATTCAGAAAGACTCGAGGCTGTAATCTCTGCCAAAGGAGCATCAACAGAGTGTTGAGCAAAGGCTGTGAACACTGATGTACAGTTGATTGTACAGGTGTTTTATTTGAATAAATTTGCAACAATTTTAAAAACTCTTTTTCACATTGTCATTGTGGGGGATTGTGTGTAGAAGGTTGAGGAAATCAATCAGTTTAATCCGATTTGGAATAAGACTGGAACATACACACAAGTGAAGCGCTGTCAACACTTGCTCTGTATGAGAGGACTTTATAAAGTTAATCATTGGATAATAACATTTTTTCAATTGTTTATACATCAATTAATCAACCAACCTATTGACCAACCAATTAGTCAGACCAATAAACCAAGCAACATACCCACCAAACAAATCAATCAATACATCTAACTGGTAAATTAATTTACCATCCAATTAAACCAACCAATTAATCAACCAATCAATCAACCAATCAATCAATCAATCAGTCAACCAATCAATCAATCAAGCAAAACCAAGCAAAATACCCACCATACAAATCAATCAACCAATCAATCAATAATGATATGCCGTGCAGTGACGGTGGAGTTCTGCTTTTGATATCAGTTCATGATTCTTCAATAGCTGTATTGATCATGACAGCAGTGGAGAGCGAGATCTGCAGGCTGGATGATGTTCTGCGAAAGACCGAAAGGGTTTCTCACCACGACTGGAATGCACATCTAACACACACACACACAAACACACATCTAACACACACACACACACAGATCTAACACACAGATTTCTAACACACACCGCTACATGTCTCCTTCCAGATATTAATACAGCAACGTGAAGCCGGCACGCAGTAAACACATCTGAGGACACACACTTTACATTCCAGCCGCTCCGTCAGTCTTAACACTGATTCTGCTCTCATATTCACACACACACACACACACACACACACACACACACACACACACACACACACACACACACACACACACACACACACACACACACACACACACAAACATACAACAAAACATACACACACATACACTATACACACACACAAACAAACAAACAAAACAAACACACAAACATACAACAAAACATACACACTTACACACATACACTATACACACACACACACACAAACAAACAAACAAAACAAACACACAAACATACAACAAAACAAACACACAAACAAACACGCACAAACAAAACAAACACAAACAAAACAAACACACACACACAAACAAAACAAACAAAACAAATACACACACACACAAACAAACACGCACAAACAAAACAAACAAACACACACACAAACAACACATAAAAACAAAACAAACACACAGACAAAACAAACAAACAAACAAACACACACACACACACACACACAAACAAAACAAACACAAACAAAACAAACACACACACACACACACACAAACAAACACGCACAAACAAAACAAACAAAACAAACACACACACAAACAACACAAAAACAAAACAAACACACACACACACAGACAAAACAAACAGAAACACACACACAAACAACACATACAAACAAAACAAACAGACACACAGACAAAACAAACACACACAAACAACACATACAAACAAACACACAAACAAAACAAATACACACACGCAAACAAACACACACACTAACAAAATACACACAAACACATATACAAACAAAACAAACACACACAAAAACAAAACACACACACACAAACAAAACAAACACACACACAAACAAAACAAACACACACACAGTAGGCTGTGTTGCTGTGCTATATGTTGTGTTGTTGATTCAGTGTTGTGTTGCTGCAGGATGGTTCATTAATAATCTGTATAATTTAAGCCTTTATTCTGACCAATCAGCACCCAGAGCTGAAGTCAAACAGCTGCATACTTCAGATGAGCGCCAGTAAACAGAGTGTGTGTGTGTGTGAGTGTGTGTGTGTGTGTGAGAGAGAGCAGAACATTGCAGGATTTCCAGGGGAACAAAGAGCACATTGAGGTCTTGTTGCCGGACTCTAATTCTGGGAAACTCTCTGAGATGAAGCGTCGTGTTTTTGTACAAAGGGGCGAATGAGTTTACAGCGTCCGCTGCTCTGATCCATTTCAGCTTCATGAAGATTTCGGCCCCCAGCCATCAGCAAACACTCCAGAACACGGCCAGAACCAGGCGGCAGCTACTGCTCATGGGAACAAATGGAGAGCGCAGCAGAAACACTGCAGGAACACACCGAGACGTTCACCTGCTGACTATATCACACACACACACACACACACACACACACACACACACACACACACACACACACACACACACACACACTGAAGCATCAGATCAGCTCTTTCCCCAGTGTTAATCAACAGACCTGTGCTAGTGTTCAAGGAGACCTGTTCTGCCCCTTTATATGAGCTGTAAATGCGTCTCTGCTGTGTCTAGAGAGTGTGTGTGTGTGTGTGTGTGTGTGTGTGTGTGTGTGTGTGTGTGTGTGTGTGTGTGTGTGTGTGTGTGTGTGTGTGAGAGTTTGAGCTGAAAATAACACACAGATGATGTTCTCCAGCTCTCTGAAACTGACCCTTTCAGGCTAATTGTCGTGTTTTGGTGACTGTGGCTTTAAATGCAAATAGGAGGGCGGAGTTACAATCACCTGGGCGTCACCATAGTGGCTGATTATATGCCGTCGTGCCTTCACAATCAAAGTCTTTATAAATAGAGGTCAATGAAGTAAAACAGCATGATGTTGGCATCACCTCATGCTGTACAGCAGGCTCTCAACAAATCTTCTGACCAATCAAATGCGCTCTATTTACTCAATAAACAAGCCAGTGCTGCAGTATGGAAGAGGAAGCACAGAAGTGCGGGAGACTGGTGAACAGTCAGGGGATGGCATTTTCACACTGAAATATAAACATCAGCAGAGAGCTGAATGAATGAGCTTCACATTGTTGTATGGGTTGTTAGGATCGGGCTATATTAAGCTGTCAGTCTGCTGTTTGGTGAATACAGTATGCTCATGTACTTTAGCAATATCTCCCTGATTTTATCAGGATCAGTCAGTCAGAAATGTGTTTAAGATTGATTACAGCAGTGTTCACATCAAGCAAACAGATTTATATCAAATGAGGCGTGTGTGTTGAGGGCGACGCAGTGGCGCAGTAGGTAGTGCTGTCGCATCACAGCAAGAAGGTCGCTGGTTTGAACCTCGGCTCAGTTGGCATTTCTGTGTGGAGTTTGCATGTTCTCCCTGTGTTCGCATGTGCTTCCTCCGGGTGCTTCGGTTTCCCCCACAGTCCAAACACATGCAGTACAGGTGAATTGGCTAAATTGAACAACTGCAACAACTAAACAACTGACCAGCTCAATCATGCAGTAATACAGCAACAGCAGCATTACACAGATCACTCATTCACTGGAGTATTTTACATATAAGGCATGTTCACTTCAAAAGTGTTCACGTTTACCGTATCCCAACTGGTCCTACACCCACACACTTGTTCTGAGTTGGGATGGAGCCGGTGATTCCTGCATGGGAGGCGATTGCTATAAGGATGAGGCTATGGGAGGGACTACACTCTACAACAATATACTGTGGCCTTCATTAAACATAGTTGTAAATAATACACTTCAATACGGTCCAAAAGTGTTTTACTGTAATGTACTATTGTATTTTAGTTCAGTTGGTGTTTCTGTGTGGAGTTTGCATGTTCTCCCTGCGTTCGCGTGAGTTTCCTCCGGGTGCTCCGGTTTCCCACACAGTCCAAACACATGCGGTACAGGTGAATTGGGTAGGCTAAGTTGTCCGTAGTGTATGAGTGTGTGTGTGGATGTTTCCCAGAGATGGGTTGTGGCTGGAAGGGCATCCGCTGCGTAAAAACTTGCTGGATAAGTTGGCGGTTCATTCCACTGTGGTGACCCCGGATTAATAAAGGGACTAAGCCGACAAGAAAATGAATGAATGAATGTATTTTAGTTGAATTACTGGTGCATGCGACCGCTGCAGTGTGTGAAACAGTAGTAATGTATGTAACCGACGCCTCATCTCTCACTATACACTTTGCTAACCCATCATGAGGGTGTTTAAACCTTTGAATCATAATGAGAAGCAGTCATGAGGGTATACAGGCCAAAATGAAGCTTCAGACATCACTGATCACGAGATGATGGCAGAACAAGTCAAGCTCCGGTACACTGCTGCACTGCCAGATCCATCATTGCTTTAATACATGCACAACATCACATCACTGCTGCGCAAAATAATCATTAATTCACATTAAAGAGTGAAGAGTGCAATAAACACCTGCAGAGAAATAACAAACGATGGCAAAAACTGTTGATCATCTCTAATGAAGACTTCAACAGACAGAACTCACCCGCTATTTACTCAAACACAAGTGTGAAACTTTAATCAATGTCTAACTCCTGTTAAAACACACACACACACACACGCAAGCACGCACGCACGCACACGCACGCACACACACAAGCACGCACGCACGCACGCGTATACACATTTTGAAAAAAGCCAGACACCATCAACAATCAGAGTAGGAAAAACTAAACTCTACTGCAGTCAATGTTACCAGTTTCCAACATTTATCAAAGTATCTTCTTTTGTGTTGGACAGCAGGAGGACACTGGAGTGAGGAGTGGAGGATGAGTAAATCACTTACACACACTTCCCTCAACATTAATGAGGCAAAACACTGAGAAAACACCAAGAGCCAAACCTAAGAGAAGCAAGAGAGCATTGAGGAGGGCAGAACACACCACATCACTGCACAACAACAACACAACTGCACTGCACATGCAGATTCCGACACACTAATGACAATTAATTCTCAAAGTCCCTTAAGTCGACAGGGGTTTATTTACGCAGTGTTCAGTGTGATTTTAGACTGTGTTTGTTTAGTGTTATTGTCAATCACCTGTGCGCTTTGCTGTGCGTCGGTCAGGAGCGCTGCTGCCGCCTGTCGGACACTCACAGAACTGCAGCACGACACACATTAAATAAATAAATAAATCTTCCACTGCACTCGACAGTAGGACACGGCTTTGTAGATAATTAAAACAAGGTAAAGTCTAGAAAAAAATACAAAAAACACGTCTGAGGCGACATACAGTAATATTTTAAATTTTTCCATGAACAAAATATTTTTTAAAAAAAGTTGGTAAATATGTTGAATCTGTGTTGTTCAATAAAATACCTTTTTGAAATCAAAACTGCATTTAATTTCGAACAAGTATATGTTAGGGTGAAGAAAATACATTTCAATCTTTATAATAATAATAATAATCGTCATAATAATAATAATATAATTATAATATATTTTTTAGTATGTTCGTTGATGTGCAAATAAAGTTTTGGTAATGTTACATAAATGTATTTTCTTGGACTGAATATGGAGGGTAAATATATATATATATATATATATATATATATATATATATATATATATATATATATATATATATATATATATATATATATATAATTTTAAAATTTGTTAAAATGTTTGCCTTTGTATAATACATATACATAATATAGTATATAATTTTAATAAATTAAAAAATGGTTATATATATATATTAGCCATTTTTGTATAATTTGAAATATATTTGGGTTCAGTGATATTTGGAAGTTTTACATTACTGTGAGGGGTAGGAGTTGAGCGGGGTGTAGATGTTTATCAAACTCAATTGAATTATTAATTTAAATCAGTTGAAACAGTAATCCTCAGGTCACAGCTGTGTAGTGAAGCACCTGCACCGGTCTTTACCGTCATCCCGAGAGTAACCGGCAGATGGCGGGAAACACCGTCACATGATCACTTCAGCTCCAGGATCAGTTTAGTGAACACGCCATTAGTCATCATGCTTCACCAGGCAACTGATGCCATTCAGAATTACAGTGAAATGTCTTCAAGATGTTTTGTTCAAATATGCAAATGAGGCATAACTAC
>NC_141037.1:310000-365000 GCF_052040795.2 Danio rerio
TGTGGTACATTACGCGTCACTCCCGGTGTGTGGTACATTCCCTTTCTGTAAGGAATCTGTCATTGTAGATGTGTTTGGGCACTGGTAAAAGTGTTCTGCGTCTTGTTCATTGTTTTCTAAATTCACACTCGGCCTAATCCTGACATGAACGACATGTGAAAGGTGTCACAGGAGCTTGTGCTTCCCACTAGCCGCATTCGCTTGTGTATGAATGGAAGTCTAAGGGGTGAAACGTGTAAGAAAAGAGTAAGAAGAGCTTCATTTGCAGTGTGAACAGTGTGTCTGAGCACTAGTGAGTGTGTTACCCGTTGACTGTGCAGTGTGTCTCCTCCGTGCGGCAGTGTGTAGCAGTGCAGATGCAGACGTGTCCTCGTCCTCCTGCAGCGTCCACACATCTGGAGTCTGCAGAGCAGGGCTGCGATGAACACGGACGAACATCTGCAGGAACAACAGCACACACACACACACACACACACACACACACACACACACACACACACACACACACACACACACAATACTGACAATACAGTCAGAAGCAGAGCTGCAGTGGTGGAGTACATCTGGATTACGCAATCAGAGTCCAAAAAAACTAGAGTAAACGGAGTAATCAGATTAGCGTCACTCTTTCTGGATTACACTGTATTCACACACAAGTTGATGGCAGTTCTTCAGCTATGAACTTTCAATACACCTATTTTATGCACATTTTAGAATAAAATAAAAATCTTCAATGAAACATCAAGATACACTTTAAATGGAGTGAACAGGGTAATCTTATATCACAGAGGAAACTGGATTATTCTACTAGATATTTTACTTGTCAGATTATTCTGCTTGCTTTAACTCTCTTCATTCTGACCCATGATTGCTGAAAACAACACTATCTGTTGTGCCTGTCAGGAAAATGCTTCTTAATGTACGAGTTTGTAGATTTCTGGACTGGAAACAGGACAGAACCTCTAAGAGCAGCTCTGTGAGATATTCTGATAGTGGTGGTCGCGGTGGTTTTGCTGTGAGCGTCACGTTTTCCACTATTGGTTTTTGTAATGCTGCTGATTTCTAAATGAAGACAGTTAAAGTAAAATCATATGCTGGGATGTTGTTTATTCATTTGCCAACAGTAGCGGTGAGCTATGTTAGTGTGAAGATTGTGAAGTTAACAGTGCTGACCAGGAGTGTGACGAGACGCTCACTCCACAGGACGAGACACGAGATTGGGTTCACGAGAACGAGACTTGTACACTTATTTTAAGGAATCTTCAATGATGAAATTTATGAATGGTAAACAGAAAATAAAAATCACAAATTATTAAACTATTTAGGTGTTGTTTTTTAAAATAACTTGTCATCAATGTTTTTAACTATTAATTTAATGAGTTCTATGCAGTAAAGGACATGCAAACGCTGCTAAATATTCAGCTAATAGCCTACCTGGATGATAAATAGACTTTTTATATATGATTTAAATATTAGTAAAATATTTGCTGATATATGAATGGAAAATAGAAAAAAATCACAAACTGCAAAACAATTGTGATGCTTTTAAAACATAATTGTAACGAGCGGTTTTTATTTCTATTTTTATCTTTAAGTTCATGCCATTTTTGTTATTTCATTTTAAATTTTTAGCAGTTTCAATTTAATTCAGCAAGATTTCATTCCTGCCCGTCACAAACTCTGAGCTCCTGAATGCAAATATGAAGGACTGATGGGAGAGAGCTGCTCTAATGTATATATACCACCAACAGCATAAGTGTGTGTTCAGTGATGATAAAGGTGTGTCCAGAAGTTCACTGCATGTTTGTGTGTGTGTGTGTGTGTGTGTGTGTGTGTGTGTGTGTGTGTGTGAACCCGCTTAGAGATGTGTTTGTGGTCTTTTACTGACTTTAGGAGAATAGTGTCAAACAGCCGTGTGTGGCAGAAATGTGGCTAAAAGACCTACACGACGGCAATAGTTTGATTACACTCTTTACTCTGCACTTCAATAATGCGACTGAAATAGGAATACTCCACACAATTCCACTAATGTTTACGATGATTATGACTTTAAGCATATCTAAAGAGCTATTCCATCTCATGGGGATGACGCATGGTTAATGTGTGGGACTGCAGTTGTAGCCTCTGTTGGACGCATCAGCCTCTAAACTCCGGTTAAAAAAGAAAAGTGGTTACGTCGCGCCCGCCCGCCCGCTTAACTGAGTGACACGCACAACGCTCGAGGCCAGTCTGCTCTGGGTTACCAAGTGTGATTTGCAGTTCAAATCTAATCCTGCCTCCAATCTTAAGTGCTAATCTTCACCCTCACACTCCATCATAACATCACAACCCAGGTAAAAAAAAAAGTGCACTAAAATGCACTTTATTTAAGTATACCTAGTACACTTTTCAGTAATGTAATAAAAGTGCTCTATTTTCGCACACTAATTTTGTACTTAATGTACTAAAAGATAGTATTAAGTATATGTTAAGATACACTTAATACCATCTAAGTGCACTCAACTGTGCTATTTTGAGACACCCTGAAATTGATCTAAAATGTGCTTTTAACATACTATATCTGTATTTAAAATATATATTTAGTTACACCTAGAAATACACTTGAACTCTACTTTTAAACATTTAAAAATATTTATGACTAATTTAAAGTATAATAGTAATATATTAAAAGAATATACAAATTGTAAAAAAAAAAGTGTGCTAAATACTGTATTAAAAGTATTTCGGAAAATGTACTTCTACTACAATACATTACTAATATATTTGTTATATATTAACTTATTTTAAACTCAGGATTAGTATGTAAACAGTGTACTAAAACTCAACTAATGTTTAAAGCATTTAAAGCACACTTTTGCAAAACACACTAATAAAACAGTTTTGGATGTTTTTTTCTGTAGTGTACTTTATTGTAGTACACTAAAAGTTTATTTAAGTATTACTGGTATTTAGTATACTTTTGTCAAGTGTACTAAAGTCCTACTGAACAATAAACATACTTTTAATTAGTATATTTATAGTGCAAAACCATCAAACTTTTATTTAACACAAAAAAACCAATGTACTAAAAATGTATTTGCGGGTATTTAAGTGTATTTTAGTTGCATTTAATTATATTTTTTTTCATCTGGGAACTTACCAGACACCTTTTCACAGCAACGAGAAATCTCATCTGGATTTAATCTCACGAGATCTCATCATACGAGATCTTGTCACCTCCCTAGTACTGACGCATTTCAAAATATATATTGTGTTGCTTCAACCATATATCAAAATGAAGGTAATCTTTAATTAAAACAAGCTAAGTAATCTTGGGGGCAGCACGGTCGCTCAGTGGAGTTACACTGTGGCCTCACAGTAAGAAGGTTGCCTGTGTGGAGTTTGCATGTTCTCTGCATGTTGGCGTGGGTTTCCTCCGGGTGGTCCGGTTTCCCCCACAGTCTGATGCTGAATATCTGGAGCTGTCGGCGATTCAAATCATGCTGTGTGAAATGAGTTCTGACTGAAAACACATCGGCGATCACCAACAGCCAATCAGAGAGCAGCACCTGCAAGTGTGTGTGTGTGTGTGTACCTGCAGGCCAGCGGGAGGTTGAGGTTCATTTTCAGTTTATTTAGACCCAAGAAATGGAGGAAAAACTAGTGTTAATCTGGCAGGTGCACCTGTGAGTGTTTGACATGTCATCTGAGCAATATCAGAACCGGCTCTAAAAAGAAAGTTGAGGAGAGATGGCTAATTCCCTCCAAATCCAGGTGAGCAAATATGTACATTTTCTACACCATTAAAGGCTTCTTTCTCATTATGTAGGTAATAACAAAAGAAATACGACGTGTGTTTGGTTGTGAGATGTAGTTTGGAAGAAGTTGTCGGCGATTCTTCCTATAGTAAAGTCATGCAGTGTGAGAGCCCCTGATGCTGATCCATCTGCAGTGTAAACAAAGCAGCGACAAAACACTGGCCCAGATAGACAAGCAGTGTGAACACATCTGTGACACGACGACTGTGAACATCCTGCAGTCTGAACTCGGCCTCACGAAATAAAGTTTATTTATAAAGTAATGTCGTATTCAATATTCAATTAATGATTCATCAATCAGACGCTTTCTAAGCCACTATAATTACCCTGAGCTCCATATGACAGCCATCTTCGTTTTGAAGAATCCCCCCTTCCACCCCTACTCCCCTGCTGAAAAAAACTGCTTAAACCAGCTTAAGCTGGTTGGCTGGTTTTAGCTGGTTGACCAGGCTGGTTTTAGAGGGGGTTTGGCCACTTCCAGACTGGTTTCCAGCCATTTCCAGCCTGGTCTTAGGTGGTCAGGCTGGAAAATGACCAGCTAAAAATAGCTTGATCAGCCTGGTTTAAGCTGGACATAGCTGAATTTGGCTGGGCTCACAGCCTGGCCAGCTAAGACCAGGCTGGAAATGGCTGGAAATCAGTCTGGAAGTGGCCAAACCCCCTCTAAAACCAGCCTGGTTGACCAGCTAAAACCAGCCAGTAGGGTGCTCCTCCTTTCCTAGATGGGTGGCACGGTGGCCCAGTGGTTAGCACTGTTGCCTCACAGCAAGAACGTCACTGGTTCTAGCTCATACCAAGCCAGCTGACGTTTCAGTGTGGAGTTTACACGTTCTCCCCATGCTCACCTGGGTTTTCCCCCGTGCTCACCTGGGTTTTCCTCCCACCGTCCAAAAACATGCAGCTTAAAATAATTGACTAATCCGGCATATTAGACATGCTCCTAGTCAGTAGTCATCTCTTAAGAGCGATCACTAGCTACTCCAGCAGGGGAGTTCTCCACATCTACCTGAGCTCAAACTCCCCTTTCACCTTGCAAACGGGAGGGAGCCCCGGGCTCGAGGATCTTGTGAGCTCAGGGCTCTCTCCCATGACAGCACGCCAAACACACTTTATAATCAGTCATCAGCTGAGTGTGAACTCTGGAAACACCAACATGGTGTGACTGAATATCAGCTTGGATATAAACGGCGCTGGGAGTGAGTTGGGGGAGAGTGAAATAATCTCGTTTTCACTTTGCTTTTCCATCATTTCTCTTGTCCAAGTGTCAGATTATTCAGCTTGTTTTAAAGAGAAACTCTCTTCATTCTCACTCATCATCTCTGAATACGAGCCTGCATTCCCCATCACTGCACTTTAGACAGAAGCTGTTGAGGCTCTTGATGAGGATAATGAATGAAGACGTTTATATTTGCACACAGGGTTAGAGTTAACGTGCTGCTGCTACTGATGTGACTATAAAAGTGATCTGACTTGTGTCCATCAGAATCCCACTCCACTCTCCTGCTCCAGTTGAGGCGTCACATCACTCTAAAGTGATCTACATGTAATCCAGAAGTACTCTGACTACATCTCCATCAGTGTGTGATCTCAGAGATGACATCACTGTAACTGTAATCCTGCAGCGGGGGTGAAACCGCGGTGAGGAGTGTGTGACGGACCTCGATCGCAGCGCGCGCCGCTCCAGCCGGACTCACAGATACACTCGCCGGGAGATTCACACCAGCCGTGAACACAGTCAGCTGAGGGAACACACTGATCACACACTGCGCCTCGCCAGCCAGACTTGCACCTGCACACACACACACACACCTATTTAATCTTCAGAAGTATCTGTAACATATGAGTCCGATGAAGACAGATAAAGCACACACACAAATAGTGGGCACACACACTCTCAAACAACACACACACACACACACACACAAAATACACCCTCTTTCACTTTAGGAGCATCTGTAACACATGAGTTTGATGAAGACAGATTAAACACACACACACACGCACACACATACACACACACACACACGCACACACATACACACACACACACACACACACACACACACACACACACACACACACACACACACACACACACACACAATACACCTGCTTTGCCTTCAGGAACATTCGTAACACATGAGTCTGATGAGAACAGATTGAACACACACACACACACACACACACACACACAGCGTCTGCTCTGTGTTTACAGCTGATTCTGAACACACACACACACACACACACACACACACACACACACACACATACCTGCATTCTCCAGACTGCTCACAGAACCCGTGGTGTCGGTGACATCCAGCTCCACAGTCTGGACCTAGGACACACACACACAGACACACACACACATACACACACACACACACACACACACACACACACACACACACACACACACACACACACACAGTGGAGAAGAATAAACAGTGATGTGAGTGTCATTGATCATCTGTCACAAGTGACAGACAGCAGTAGACTATGATGATGATGAAGAAGATGATGATGATGATGGTGGTGGTGATGAAGAGAGCGCGCATCAGTCCCTCACCTTGAGCAGCAGCGCAGCAGAAGAGCAGCAGAAAGCAGAACCCGAGCCGGAGAAGCACACTCATCCTGCCGCGATCCTCGCACTCACATGCTCACGGTCTACCACAGCTGGACATCTCTCAACTAGTGCTCGAGCTGAACACTAACTAGTGCACTTACTAAGCAGCTGCAGACACGCGGGAAACACAGCAACTCCTCGGAGAAACTAAACCAGTCAATCAGTCCGCGCGCCGCCGCTCAGCCGAAGCCCCGCCCACAAACACCGACAGACACACCCACCAACAGCACAATCAGCGGTCATTTACAATAGCCACACACACACACACACACACACACACACACATACACACACACACACACTCACAGCGAGAAAACACATTAGCAATTAAATAGTAATAAGAGAGAGCTTCTAACATGATGGAAACTGTAATACACTATAGAAAACGCTTTATCAGACAGCACAACTGTATTCAATGATTTAGCAAATAATAAAAACAGAAGTAAACGCTTTATCAGACAGACAAGAATTTAGATTTAGGGTGCTTTCACATCTGTAGTTCGCTTCATTTGGTCCGGACCAAGGCCAATAAATGATGCATTGTAGCCTTTTCTGCCGTCTTTGGGTCGTTTTCACACCACACTGCTGGCTTTGGTCCGAACCAGTTGAAACGAACCAAAATGCAGTCATCTGACAAAATCCACATCTCTCATTGGCCAGATGTTGTTGAACATATTTCCTAAACTGCTTATTGATTGGTCAGAATTCATGTGCAGGAAAATATCAGTGTACTCCCGCAGGTAACCAAAACTGGCAGACACAACATGTGGTTTTTACTCTGGAGGGGCGACTGCGCTGCTGATTGTATCCCTGCTTTAGACAAACTATACATTTTGAGAATGAAGCGCGGCTGGAGAACAGTGTTTAATGCATCGCTCGTCACTTCAGCAGGAGGCGTGAATTAATTTAGCTGAACTGCGACATGCTCATCTTGCGGAAATATTACCAACGATCCATCAGCTAATGTTTTCCCCTCTCTCTCTCTCTCTCTGTTGGTAAAGCGCTGTCAACAAATATTTTTTCTCCATATCCCATAATGCACAGCGCATCGGCCTACAGGAGCTGGATTAGTCCAAAAGGTGCAGTACTGTTTGCAGTTGGACCTGTTTTAGTGCGGATAATATTCTCACCACAAACGAACCGCTCCAGGGTTCATTTGAAAGCGTACCGAGAGCACCTCTTCAAGCAGGTCTCAGGACGCTTATTTGGTCCGCTTTTGGTGCGCAGTCGAGTACGATTGCTGCATTCACACCTGCCGAAACCAACCGCACCAAAAGGGGAAACGAACTCTAGTGCGAATTAATCCAACTAACAGACAAAGATGATGCTAATCTAACTGATACAGGAAGATTATTCAAAACTCTGAGAGACAAACACTATCACTCTGAAGTTTAATCGTGACTTGGGAACTGCCAAAACTCTATGAGTGGATGGTGGATCACTGAACTCCAGCCAAACATCAATTAAAGGCCAGCTATAATGCAGGAATCACGTGTATGTGGGGTTTAACCCCAGTATAGTGTGTGTCAGTGGCACCTGCAGCCGTACGGTTGTATGCACTGTCCATATCTACCATGAGAGGGCGGGAATAATGCCGCTTTTTATGTTTTTATTTGTGACAAAGTTTAAATTGATTAATAAACAGTATACACTACAGCTGCCTGCTTCTCCACTATTGCGCCAAATCATTCTGCCAACACTTTTGTTTGTTGAACACGGTTGTTTCTCCACTGAGCCTGGAACGTCACGATTAATCTCACGGCAGTTCGTAACTTTTTGATTTAGTGGCTAATTCGTATGAAATCGTACGATCTAATTTGTACATTTTAGTACGATTTGCTTATCCCCCAATGACTGTTGGGTTTAGGTGTGAGGTTAGGTGAAACAAAAACCACAGAGCAGTCTCTGGCAGAGAATCACTGGCTCAGCACATTCTCACCAACACATTTTATTTATTAAAGTTATTATTTGATTGACTTAGATATAACCATGTATAATAAATATGACTCACCGTCATCTAAAATCTTCAAATAATAAAATAGCCTATTGTTTTATTCGTGGCTAGAGCTTGATTAATTTGATTGACATCCTAGGCAGTGAGACCTTTACTCCACCTGACTGGGTGTGAGTTTACTGCATGCAGAGCTGTGTGTGGTAGCACAAAAACTGGCTCTGACCCGGGAGAGAACTTCACCAACAGCTGCATGCAGTGCTGAAAGACTTTTTTTCTGCTGCACATCGAATAAAGACACGCTCAACATCATCGATGTCATCAATCCTATAGCTACATCCTATATTCACGAACTGACTCTTTGAACGACGAAGAAATAACTGCACTTCAGTCAAGCCATAGACATATGTATATATATATATTTTAAAATTGCATGAAATAATTAAAAGAACAAATTCTGGACCTTTTGTTTGTGGGGGTGGGTTGTTCGAACCACCTGAAACCCCCTGGCTTCGGGCATGTAAAGATGAATGAATGTGTTTGTTTTAATCAGACTTGATCAATGAAACACTGTGATTGACATTCTCCTGCTGTACGTGTCATTAAAGGGGGAAAGCCCCGCCCACTAGTGCCCATCTCATTAGCATGTCCAGCAGGCCTGAGTGAGAAGCAGCCGTCTGTCCATTCGCCATTAGAGTGTTTGAGCTGCTGAAGATGATGTCAGCATAGACTAAGAGGATTATAGATGTGGAGGTGATGATGAACAGCGACAGGAGCGACATAGACTGACAGAAGCATCAACACACACTCACACTGAAACACACACACACCTGCACTCACAACACACACACTGCTGTTTTACATCTGACACTATGGGGACATCTGTAGCTCCACCCTCTTCCGAAAACAGCACAATCTCATTTGCATTTAAAGTGACAGTCACCAAAACACCACAATCAGGATCAAAGACTGAAAGGGTCAGCTTCAGAGAGCTGGAGAACATCATCTGTGGGATATTCTCAGCTCTAACTTACACACACACACACACACACACACACACACACACACACACACACACACACACACACACACACACACACACACACACACACACTCTGACACAGCAGAGATGCATTTACAGCTTAGTAAAATAAAAAGGAGTATAATAGGTCTCCTTTAACTAACATAATCCTTCCTAAACTAGCTATTAAGAGTTAAACAAGCATTGAAATGAACTGAACTCCACCCTCTGAGTGGTCTGAACTCCAAACATGAGATTATCTTAAGTAAATGAGCTCATTATAAGGAGATGTTCAGGTTCTTCAGATGAGCTGCGGGTACTGTAATAGCCTCCGTTGTTCAGTTTTTGGGGATGTTTGTTGTTTTCCTCATTAAATGTTTGTCATCAGGGTGTTTCAGGATGTGTCTTCATACCCAAGGGCCCAATTAAATGTAGTTTTGGGCTCCTGAATAGCTGATTCTCACAGAAATATGCGCTGTTCTCGCAGGGGAGATGATTTTTGGCACACGTCTCCAAGCACAGGGCAGCGCGTCTCTGTGACCTACATGTGCTGCATCTCTTATCTCCAGCACAGCACGTCTGGATGTAAACACTGATAGCCTCATCTGTGCTGGAGAAACGGCGCTCTGACTCAAGACTACAGCAGGATGATGGATGGGGATAGATCTGCAACACTATTCTGTGTGCAAACGATCATGTTTTGAGCAAGCAAAGGGGATTATTGCATGCATGTTAATAATTCTGTGTGCAAAAGATTGTGTTTTGAGAGCGGAAATTGGTGTGTTGCATGTGTTAACTACTGTGCATCATGTTTTGAGGACATAAAAAAGACTTGTTGCATGTCCCTACACAATTCTGTGTGATTGAGCAAGCAAAGTAGCATGCACGTTAATAATTCTGTGTGCAAAAGATCATATTTTTAGCTCAGATAAATGGATTGCTGCATGCACATCAACACTCCTGCACACTAACAATCAGACTTTGAGTGCAGAAAATAGCTTGTTGCACATGTGTTAACTATTCTGCTCATGTTTCCACCATGCAAAATGGTGCATTAACAGTTCTGTGTGCAAAAGGTCATGTGTTGAGTGTGAAAAATGGCTTGTTGCATGTACTTTAATAACTATGCATGCAGTAGATCATGTTTTGGACGCATGAAATGGCTTGCTGCATGCAAACAAAAAATCTGAGCACAAAAGATCATGTTCTCAGCACGCAGAATCGATTGCTGCATGCACATTAACAATTCAAATCATGTTTTGAACGCACCATGTATCCTGTTGCACACTTAAACCTTTTGTGCACAGCAGAGTTAACACATGCCACAAGCCACTGTGCAATCTGGGAACATGATCTTATACACACAGAACTGTGTCGCAAATCTAAACCCATTATGAAGGAACCACTGGAGCATTGCAGAACCACAAACAAACAAACAATCAGTGCAAGTTTAGACAGCAGAGGCAATAATTCTAGCTTGATTTGAGTGTGTTTGATAACAGCACAGCAGCTGCTGGAAATATCCGCTTTTGGTTGCGCTTCTGAGAGGACAGGATCAGCCATTGATCCGCAGAGCTTTGATCTCATTTGAGATCCGTTATTTCATCCGTCCTGAGAGTCTCTCCGGCTCGACGGGACACAGCAGACAAGTGTCAGTCGCCGGCTGATGATGGATTAGAGCAGAAACAGGGAAAATGAGGAAGAAATGAGCAGCTCGCTTGGCCTGCTGAAGGTGAACACTCCTCCTGGAGTAATTATAACTCAGCAGGATGCTGGCCCTAATGATGCTTAATGCATTTTACATGCTAATTGTGTTTGTACACCCATCACAGCAGGAGATCAGCCAACCAGCTCCACTACAGTCTGCAAAGAGAAAACATGACAGTAAATGACACGAACGCAGCCGACATCAAATAAAAAGAGCTCTGTTTAACCGTGATGGAGTCTGCTGTAAATGTTTGATTCGTGTTGTAGATTTATAGACTCGAGTTTAATAACCCGCAGCTGTAGGACGCACCATTAGTTATAGCTCTGCTTTCATTTCTGCAGCTCCTGAAAGACTTGTTCAAAGATCAAACAGAAGCCACAGTTGAATTATCTATGTAGTCCCCACATGCTGCTCAATCTTACAGTCTCTTTGGTTCACTGTAAATAAGACACTATCATTTATTACTATCTGTTCAACACCACACTGAAAATGCTGGGTTGTTGTAACCTAATGTTGTCAATATTTAACCCATCGTTGGGTTATGACATTTATAATGTGTAGTCACCAATCCCCTTACAGTAACCAAGCATTTCTTCTAGAGTTATTGACAGCCCAAATATCGAAATCTTATTAAATCAAGAAACATTCCTAAAACAAGTACAATAATCTGCCAATCAGGAGAAGTCAAATAATCTTACTTCATAGCGAACACAAGATTATTCTGCTTACATCATTGACAGATTATTTCACATACTTTAATACAAAAATACAATATTAATTAACTACTGTGAATCCAAAAATACTGGAGTATAGTTCAGAGTTTAACTGCAGTAAACTGTGGAGTACTGTAGTATAATATAGCCCATGGCTGTAGGAAAGCTTCTGTATTGGGCCATTTGTTCATATTACTATAGTGGTTGCTTTACTATAGCAACTGTAAAATCACCACAACAGATCGATTACTGTAGTTGTTGTGTTACCATAGCAACTGTAGAATCACAACAGATCAGTTACTGTATTTGTTGTGTTACCATAGCAACTGTAGAAACACCACAACAGATCAATTACTGTAGTTTTTGTTACCATAGCAACTGTAGAATCACAACAGATCAGTTACTGTATTTGTTGTGTTACCATAGCAACTGTAGAATCACCATGACAGATTGATTACTGTAGTTGTTGTGTTACCACAGCAACTGTAGAATCACCACAACAGATCAGTTACTGTAGTTGTTGTGTTACCATAGCAACTGTAGAATCACCATGACAGATCGATTACTGTAGTTGTTGTGTTACCATAGCAACTGTAGAATCACCACGACAGATTGATTACTGTAGTTGTTGTGTTACCATAGCAACTGTAGAATCACCATGACAGATTGATTACTGTAGTTGTTGTGTTACCATAGCGACTGTAGAATCACCACGACAGATCGATTACTGTAGTTGTTGTGTTACCATAGCGACTGCAGAATCACCACGACAGATCGATTACTGTAGTTGTTGTGTTACCATAGCAACTGTAGAATTACCACGACAGATCGATTACTGTAGTTGTTGTGTTACCATAGCAACTGTAGAATCACCACGGCAGATCGATTACTGTAGTTGTTGTGTTACCATAGCAACTGTAGAATCACCACGACAGATCGATTACTGTAGTTGTTGTGTTACCATAGCAACTGTAGAATCACCACGACAGATCGATTACTGTAGTTGTTGTGTTACCATAGCAACTGTAGAATCACCACGACAGATCGATTACTGTAGTTGTTGTGTTACCATAGCAACTGTAGAATCACCACGACAGATCGATTACTGTAGTTGTTGTGTTACCATAGAGACTGTAGAATCACCACGACAGATCGATTACTCTAGTTGTTGTGTTACCATAGCAACTGTAGAATCACCACGACAGATCGATTACTGTAGTTGTTGTGTTACCATAGAGACTGTAGAATCACCACGACAGATCGATTACTGTAGTTGTTGTGTTACCATAGAGACTGTAGAATCACCACAACAGATCGATTACTGTAGTTGTTGTGTTACCATAGCAACTGTAGAATCACCACGACAGATCGATTACTGTAGTTGTTGTGTTACCATAGCAACTGTAGAATCACCATGACAGATCGATTACTGTAGTTGTTGTGTTACCATAGCGACTGTAGAATCACCATGACAGATTGATTACTGTAGTTGTTGTGTTACCATAGCAACTGTAGAATCACCACGACAGATCGATTACTGTAGTTGTTGTGTTACCATAGAGACTGTAGAATCACTACGACAGATCGATTACTGTAGTTGTTGTGTTACCATAGCAACTGTAGAGTTGTGTTACCATAGCAACTGTAGAATCACCACGACAGATCGATTACTGTAGTTGTTGTGTTAACATAGCAACTGTAGAATCACCATGACAGATCGATTACTGTAGTTGTTGTGTTACCATAGCAACTGTAGAATCACCATGACAGATCGATTACTGTAGTTGTTGTGTTACCATAGCAACTGTAGAATCACCATGACAGATTGATTACTGTAGTTGTTGTGTTACCATAGCAACTGTAGAATCACCATGACAGATTGATTACTGTAGTTGTTGTGTTACCATAGCACATACCTGCTAATATTTGTATCTAAAAATCAGGGAGACCCGGGGGTGGGTGGGAGAGTGTGCACAAACTAAAGAGTGGGGGGTGTGGGGGGTGGTGGGTGATGGGTTGGGGGAGTGCGGCGCAAAATGAAGACTGAGGAGCGGGGGGTGTGGGACTCCTGCAGTTTTCCGGGAGACAGAAAAAAATGGGAGATGGGTCTAAAATATGGGTGACTCCCGAGAAAAAAGGCAGTGTTGGCAGGTATGCCATAGCAATTGTAGAATCTCCACAACAGATTGATTACATAGTTGTTGTGTTAGTGTAGCAACTGTAGAATCACTACACTAAATGAATTGAAGTAGATTAGTATAGTCTGGTTCACGAACACTACAGTATTTTCTATAGTGTTTTTCACATGGTTTCACATGTTGGGTCAAATATGGACTGATCAATCTTTTAATAACATTTTAATGACAATTTTAACCCAACATTGCGAAATTTTACCCAATGCTGGGCATTTTAGAGTGTGTGAAAAGTCCTTAATGAAGGAACATCTTCAGAAATGATAAGGTCTACAGTGTGTGTCAGCATGCGCTCTCTCAGACTGAAGCTGAATGTGTGTCCAGGATGGATCAGATCTGCTCAGTGTACCCGTCGGCTGAACACAGGAGAACCACACAGGATCTGCTGCTCTTCTGGAGTCTCTCCGGTCCTGTCGTGTGTGTTCAGTGTGAAGTTACAGCCGTCTTACATCATTGAGGGAAACAGCAGGAGCTCCAGCAGCGCTACTGGAGGACAGATGAAAGAGCAGGGAAAACATTCAGTACAGCGAGGTTTAATGAAGAGCAGGAGTCCTGTCTGTGAAGCCTGCTCACACTGTCTCCTGTGTGTGTGTGTGTGTGTGTGTGTGTGTGTAGTGTGTAGAGTGTGAAATTGTCTGTATAATGTGTGTGTGTGAATAGTGTGATATTGTGTGTGTGTGTGTGCATATGTGAAAATACTTATTTGTGTGTGTGTGTGTGTGTGTGTGTGAGAGAGAGAGTGTTTAGTGTAAATAGTGCGAGCATGTGTGTATAATGTGTGTGTGTGTGTGTGTGTGTGTGTGTGCGCGCATGAGTGTGTACCTGTATTTGCTTATTTGTGTGTTTTTGTGTATGTGTGTGTGTCCTGCTGTGGATCTCTGTCATGTGTCAATCTCCTGCTTCTGAAGACTGAACTCTGCTGCTCTTCAACTGATCTCTTTCAAGTGTGTGTGTGTGTGTGTGTGTGTGTCATTCAGAGCCGCAGGAGAATCATTGATTACTGGAATATAAAGGCATCGATTTCATTCCCTAGAGGAGCTTCCTGTGGAGTCACTTCACCATGTTTGTGTGCACATACATGTGTGTTTGTGTGTTTGTGTTTGTGTGTGTGTGTGTGTGTGTGTGCATGTCTGTGTATTTATATACCTGTTTTTGTGTATGTGTATATCTGTGGGTGTATGTCTTCTGTTTGTGTATACCTGTGTGTGTGCGTGTGTGTGTGTGTGTGTGTGTGTATCTGTGTGCATGTGTGTATGTATGTGTGAAGGTTTATTTATCTGTGCATGTCGGAATGTGTGCATGTCTGTGTATGTATATACCTGAGTGTGTGTGTGTGTGTGTGTGTGTGTGTGTGTGTGTGTGTGCGTGTTTGTGTGTGTATGTGTATATCTATATGTGTGTGTGTGTGTGTGTGTGTATATAAATAAATATATATATATATATATTTGGGTGTGCATGTTTGTCTGTGTCTGTGTGTGTGTGTATCTGTGTATTTTTTTGGGGTGTGCATGTACATATCTGTGTGTGTGTGTTTACCTGTGTGTGTGTGTGTGTGTGTGCGTGCTGCAGCTGCCGTGGTGACACAGTAAATCAGCTAAGTGTGCAGTGGTTCCTCCTGTGTGTTTCTGAAGGCTTGTAATAAAGCATCAGGATTCAGCAGCAGAATGAGGACAGAGCGACGCTGTGCTCCATTCACTGCCTTCATCCTTCTCCTGTTACCATAGCAACCATGAACAAAGCAGGATGAAGATGAAGATGATGATGATGATGATGATATCTGTGTCTCAGTGTGCTCTGATATGATGAGGAGAGCTGCAAAAGTCACGTCTGAAGAGTGTTTCATGATTATGTTCATCATATCATCATCACAGACAGAGCAGATCAGTCATCAGACCACAGCTGAGCATCACACATATCTACATATAAGAGAACGCTCAGGGTTGCTGAACTTACATGGATCGTTTTGATTATACAAATTGAGGGGCGGCACGGTGGCTCAGCGGTTATCACTGTAGCCTCACAGCAAGAAGGTCGCTGGTTGGAGTCTCGGCTGGGTCAGTTGGTGTTTCTGTGTGGAGTTTGCATGTTCTCCCAGTGTTGGCGTGGGTTTCCTCCGGGTGCTCCGGTTTCCCCCACAGCCCAAACACATGCGCTATAGGAGAACTGATCAACTACATTTGCCCTAGTCTGTGTGCGTGTGTGTGTGTGTGTGTGTGAGAGAGAGGAATAATCAGTGTATATGGTTGTTTCCCAGTACGAGGTTGCAGCTGGAAGGGCATCCGCTGTGTAAAATATTGGTTGAAATAGCTGGTGGTTCATTCCGCTGTGGCGGCCCCTTATAAATAAGGAACTAAGCTGAAGGAAATGAATGGATGACAGCTTCTAGATAGAGCACATGTGGTGTTGTTGAGCCAGTATCAGCCTCTTCCTAATGCCATACTTCAACATGCACATTAACACCGGCTGATGGACACTCCTGCTTTTCTCCAATTTCCTCAAATCAAACAGTGAATAACAGTGGAACCTAATGAGTTTTATCTAAATAGAATAGTTTTTCATTGCAATCATATATTAAACTCATCAGCGTGTGTCTACTGTATGAGCTGTCATCCTTCCTCCATATCTCCCTGTGCTTCTGCTGTTCATGTTGATAGTATTGTTGCCTCCAGTATTGATTATTCAAGCTCTCCTGTCTTCTGTCTAACTCACAGTCCTTTCAGGAGCTTCACACTGTTATGTCACTGCAGCTCCTTCATCTCCACATCACCGCTGGTCAAGTTCCTCGTTGACTTTAAGATCCGTCTTTTTACTGTTCAGGCTATTCTCCAGCGTGCTCTTCTTATCCGTCTGATCTTCTCCATATTCATGTGCTCTTAGATCTGCCGGTTCTCTGCATCTCTTCATGTTCGTTCTCAGTGTTACATCCACACATTAGACATATTCATTCGATGTGTGTTTAAATGTAGAACTCACCGTTTAAGACTGCACACTATTCCCAATCATGCACATTATTCAATCAAGAAGCATTTTCTAGACAAGCAAAAACATACAGGGCTCTATTTAAGCATTAAGGCTGTGTCTGAATCCACGTTTGCTATTTAAAGGACAGAAGTATCCGCTGTGCGCCGGGCGCATGCTCTAACAGGGCTGTGCTGACTCTCTTCATGAGTTCTGGCTGTGTTTTGAGCAGAACCTGCATTAAACCAATCCGAGTCTCGTCTCTCATTCTTATGAGAACACAGTTAAACAGAGCATCTGCAGCGCGAAGATAAAGAACCAGCCTCCTCTATTCAGCCTCTTTACTTTCTCTTTCTCTCTTTCGTGGATGAGGAAACGTTGCGGCAAACACGTCTTGCGCCTTATTGCGCCGGGTGTATGATCGGGCCCAGAGTCTTGTTTTCAGAAATAATAAGTGAGGTTTTAATAAAGCAATGCTCTCAAGACGTTAATATTTGATTAGATTTAGGTCACCAGCGTCTAAGGACAATGTTATTTTGACGGTCAATAACGGTGAGAAATGACGTTTATTTTTGGTTGTTTTGAAATTGTGTTGTAAAGTGACCAAAATCTAACGTCAAGACAACATCTTAAACCAGCATCATATTGACGCCACATACTGACATTTATTCCTAAGGCATGGCGTCCAAAATCCAACATCTAATAGTGGTAACGTGCACACAACGCCAAGCTGTAACATCATTAGACGTTGATATTTGGTTGATTTTAGGTTGCATTGGAAAGTAACAAAAATGCAGCGTCTGTCCAATGTTGCACATTATCCTCAGCCTGACGTTGGGTTCTGACGTCAACCCGATTTCATTTCCTGAAGTTTATTTATAAACTAATTTCAAGAGGATCACATGCTCATGATTGACCACAGCTGGTCAGCTATAACATGATTGACCAATCAGATGAATCCAAACACTATAAATGACCAGATGTTCCCACCAAGGATCTCCTCTTGCACCGCTACTCGCCCTCCACTTTCCTAGATTAATCCAGGATAGGGTGGCATGGTGGCTCAGTGGTGTCACACTGTGGCCTCACAGCAAGAAGGTTGCTAGTTTTTTTCTCACCTGGCCCAGTTGGCATTTCTGTGTGGAGTTTGCATGTTCTCCCTGTGCTTTGTGTTGGTTTCCTCCAGGTTCCTCCCTCGGTTTCCTCCAAAGACATGCAGAGTAAGTGAAGTGATTACACCAAATTGGCACAGTAGATGAGCATTTAGTTCTAGGCTTTCAATGCACAAACATATATCGCTCAGTTAGCGTTCTATCACACCGGGGCAACTTCTAATAATGTATAATCGGCCCAAATAATTAACTCAGGAGAGCTCTCGAGACTCCCCTCACACCCTATAAAACAAGAGGGAAGCCCAGGCTCAGGGATCTTCTGAGCTCAAGGCTCTCTCCCGAGACAGCATGCCATACACAACTTGTTACCAATCATCAGCAGACCAAACAAAATGCAACTGTGGAGAGGTAAGCATGATCGAACACCCAATAAAGGGGGAGAGCATGCTCAGATCCCGGCGGCTAATCAGCAGGCCAATCAGAAATAATAAGCAACACCTGTTTATTCTAGTGATTGGGCCTAAGAGACACCCGTCTTAAGGAGAACGGGAGGAACAGTCGGGAGAGAGAGCCGAGCGACAACGTATTAAGTGGGAGCTGTCATTGCCACATTTAAAGCAAATAAAAATTGTCACTTACCTCAACGCCGACCCTGTCTTCTTCTTCCCACACAAACAACCTTGTTACAGCAACATTCCACGACGTTGGGGTACAACATCCATCTGGCGTCATGTTGACATCCTGTGGCTGCTAAGAAGCAAAATCATCTGCCGATGCAGTAAGAAGCACGTTCTTCGCTTTTACTTTGGATTATTTTGCCTACCTTATTGCTTGTTTTGGGGAAAAACTCACTTATTTTGATTATTTCTCAAAACAAGACAATATTTCCAGAAAACACTTCTTGATTTAAGCACTTTTAGATGGAGAAGCCACTGCTGCCTTTTTTCCTCTCTACTAAATGAGCTGCACCACAGAAGACGAAAACGACAAGATCATGCTCATCTTCATGCTTTAATTAAGCTTTTTTTAATGCGAATTTCCAAAATGCTCATAAAAATAGTTGGATGGAACTGATGCGGCGGTATTTTTGACAGGGTTCTGGATGCAGACTGGGTGCAGATGCAATCTGAGCTGCATGCAAATGCTTTTCAATGCCCACACCTAACCCCAGCCCTTACACTGACATCACTATCTCCATCCAGTGTATTGTGTCTGACATTGTGTCTCTAAGATATGCAACCTCAGCTTGCATCATCAAGGCTGCATCCAGATACTATTGTTACTTTTGCTGCATACCGTTTTCAAAATAAAAGTCCCATATACATATTAACACTGCCGATGCGTTGGGGCAATGGGTTGCACAATTGCCTCACAGCAAGAAGGTCGCTGGTTCGAGCTTCAGCTGGGTCAGTTGGTGTTTCTTTGTGGAGTATGCATGTTCTCCCCTTGTTGACGTGGGTTTTCTCCGGGTGCTGCGGTTTCCCCCACAGTCCAAACACATGCGCTAAAGGGGCATTGGGTAAGCTAAAATTGTCCGTAGTGTATGTGTGTGAATGAGTGTGTATGGGTGTTTCCCAGCGTTGGGTTGCAGCTGGTATTGAAGAATTATAGAGTAATATACTTTTATTATGTAATCACTATATAATCACTGTATAATCTGCCACTATTAAAATACACTGTTAAAACATATAGAAATACATTCAAGTGATGCAGAGCAAAACACACAGAAGTAAACAGCGGTGAAGTAAGACCATTCAGACAGCATATGCAACACGTATTGATGTATTGACCATGACAAAAACAACTTAAAAACAACTTTGCTCAACCTGCATGGCAATAGCATGCATAGGGAGAATCATTTAAAAAGTGTTGAAATATGACCTTTACGATGTGCAAAAACAGAAAAACATACAGCCATCAATATAAAGGCTAGAATCCTATTGGAGACTGAAAATAACGTGATGCTCATGCTACACCACTGTTTCATGATGACTATAGGAAAAGCCTGTATATAAACTGTGGGTTTTGGAACATTTGTAGGAGAGAGATCGATCGACCAACTCTGCTGTAACAATAAACTGCTTCAACTTGACAACTTTGAAGACCTCAGCCTCTTTTTTGAAACTTAGAAGATGTTTGTCGAGATCCAGTGCAACTTTCCACAACACTGGAAGGGCATTGCAGGGCATTGCTGTGTAAGACATATGCTGGATAAGTTGGCGGTTCATTCCACTTTGGCGACCCCTGATTAATAAAGGGACTAAGCCAAAAAGAAAATGAATGAATGATGATTTTAATACCTGCATATTAATGATGCTGTGGGCAACATGATGAACCTTTGAGCACGCAGCTTTTCAGGACCAGATGACATACAATGTGATCCAAAATACATGCAAATGGTGAGGGCGTGGCCTGTGAGTCATGCAACAGTCTGCTTTGTGTTCTGATTGGTATTTTATCCACCGGGGTTTTACACTTGTGGAATTTACATGAGAAACAGCTGTGTCTGAGGCTCACGGTGTGGCCACTTCCATACACTGATCTCTAATTATTCCACTATGCCTAGTAGGGATGTAACGGTATTGTAAATACCGTCATACCGCAATATTAATTTTTTTCGATATTACCGAAGTCGCATGACTCGGTAAAACTATAGGTCTTCTGAGAAAATTTGCTTAGGCGAATGAAGCGAACGGGAGGTAGCGAAAACTACAATACCCATCAGCCCATGCTTGACCATCATCCCTTGCGGTCTGTTGTCGCTACAGATCCAGTAATGCGGAAATGGAGTGTGCTGCTAGAAGCGGGGATGAAAAGAGCTGGAAAACTCTAAGGCCCCGTTTACACGTTTTAGTTTGAAAACGCATAAGTTTTGCTACGGTTACGCCAACTGTCCACACTACGCCGGAGTTCTCGAGCGCCGAAAACGGAGCGTTTCGAAATGTGTGGATAATGTCTCAGTGTGGATAACGGAAAGCGGAGACATCTGAATACGGAGGCGGGGCTGCAGACGTTCGCCTCTCTGATTGGGGCTTTTCCTGAATATTAAGTAGCCTGACACGCACAGTTCAGTCCTGCATCTTCTCCTTGTAAGTTCAGACTTCGCAAGTTTGATCAAGGCTGCAGTCTCTTCTTCTCAGTTTGATATGGAAAAGCAGACTATACCGAGGACACGGGTAAATCTTCAAAGGGAACAGTGTACTTTATAGCTTCATTCACATCACCCTGGCTTCGTTGTTTCACTTTATCAACAATAAAATGTAAACATGATTTAAGGAACTGCCTATTTTCATTTTAATATTAGCAACTTAGACAGCAGAAATGTTGAGGCGTCGTGCTGTATATATGAGCGTCATCTTCACTGTGTGGATATTTATAACAAAACGGAGCCGATAACAACTGCCTCCTTTCAATTTCAGTGAAAATACGAAACACAGCCTCTCTTTTGCTGAGTATCAGTTTTAAGAATCGATAATGGCCATTATAAAAGTATAACATACAATAAGTTTATACATTATAGGAAATAAAGGCAAGCGATCAGTCAATATACAGAATGTACGTGGTTACATTAATCATTAACTTATCTTTGCGCTCAGCCAAAACACGTTACCTGAGAACAAGTAATAGATTCCAATGACCAAAGTCAGGGAATATGTCGTTAGATAAAGACAACAAGATGAATGAAATATCCCGTTTAATAAATATAGTGAGATTAGATCCAGCGGGAGATGCTTGATGAGAAGTCCGACTAGCAGAGCTCTCATCTGGGTAGATGGGCTGAGTGTGATTAAATGTTGAATGTGATGAGTTTTCAACAATACTAAATTGAAACTTTATTGTTTTTTTGTTATTAAAATTGAAGTTCCTGTTTCAAAGCTTACAGATAGATGGCTAATTTGTATGTCATTGACACTTTTGGCACTTTTTTGTAGTATTTTCATAAGTTTTGTTTTTTCCTGTAAATGATTCAATAAATACCGTACCGTGACATTCATACCGAGGTATTACCGTACCGTGAAATTCTGATACCGTTACATCCCTGATGCCTAGATATACCCAGACTGCCAAATCATCTCATCAGCAGCACGTGTACTACGATGAGTGAAAAGCTGTCTTTATAGGGCACCTTTAAATGTGCGGTGAGCTATAGTGAGCATCACAGTGAAGAGCACTACAGAGTGTGCAGTAGCTCAGATTGAGACGCTGCTGGATAATCAGTATTCAGACACTACAGACTGTCTTCATTTCCACCCGTCTGTCCAACAAACACAAGCACACATCAGCTGTTGGTGAGGATTTCAGTCTCTGTGGCCTGCTCTGCGCTGTTCTCCAGTCCACTTCATTAACAGACACTTCATTAGTGTTAATGATAGTGTTTCAGCAGCTCTAATCATCTATGATTACTGTCAGACCACAGTGATGTCACTCTGAAGATTATTATTAGAGTCATAACTGACAGATCATACTCGCATATGAGATGGAATAACTGTTTATCATTCAGTTATTGATGCACAGGCCTGTCACATCTGCCTGCTGACTTGATTCATAATAGTGCTCAGCATAAATGAGCACACTCCCTTTCAATAACCTGTATTCTGATCTATTTCTCTGAGGATATAGACAATAATGTTTGGAGCATTTTTAAAGAAATCAGTTTTATTAAACAGTTATGTCCATTAAAATAAGAGTCTGCTTACTAAACATCTTTAGGAATAGAAATATAATTCATTTAAATACAAACATGTTATTGCAAATATACATTTTACAACCCAAGCTCATTCTGAAAACGTAGTCCTGCGGACATTTCTGGAGACTGCAATTTACGTAGCCAGAGGTACGTATGGCCGAATTTCATTTTTTTTAAGCGAACGCTACGGGCGGCGTGACGCCGTTCCCCTTCACGATTGCCGGCTGACAGCTTACCTCTGTGTGGAGGGCTTTCCCACCGCTACCAGTTTGTCCAGTTAGCTCGTCGTAAACATCGGCGAAGTGGAGACACGGAGAGGAGCTGTCCGTGACGACCGGGTTTGTGTCCAGGGAAGAGTGGTAAGAAATCAGGTAAGACAAAAACAGTATGTAAAAAATAAAGTGAATGAGTTTATAACAGGGCGAGAATGTGGTGAAATCCAAAAATGTGGTCAAAATCAGGTGAGGGGGCTTTTCTTTTTCTGGGCGGCTTTTGTAAATCTTTGCTTGGGTTTAGTGAAGCAAGCAGGCGGGTGGGCGGGTGAGTCAATCAGTAAAACCGGTTGGGTTTAGGGAAGGAGGAGGAGGGTGGGTCGGGTTGGCTGATTGGCCGGTCGCTCATTCAATCAGTCAGTCAGACAGACGGTCACTCGACAGTGGCCTCTGCTGGCTTTACGTGAGAACAGCGCAGGCGCAAAATGAGAGATATTCGAAATGTGAAAAAGCGAACACAGCAGCCTCTCACGGATTCGCAAAAACAAATACTACAAAAATACGTACCTCCTGGGACGTATTTCGCGGTCTCCAAAAACGTCCACGGGACTGCGTTTTCAGAATGAGCCTGGGTTGACATTTTATGTTTTTTCTTGATTTTTCCTGTTCATAAAAATTTGATTTAATATTTTTCTCCAACATATTAAGTTGCAGGTACTAATGTTTGGACTGTGGAAGAAACCGGAGCACCCGGAGGAAACCCATGCCAACACAGGGAGAACAACCAAACTCCACACAGAAACACCAACTGACCCAGCTGCGCTCGAACCAGCATGCTAACCACTGAGCCACAGTGCCACCCTATCATAAATTAATATAGGAAAGAGGTAGAGGAGTAGGGGTGGATTGGGGATTTTTCAAGATGAAGATAACTAAGGTGAGAAAATCTGGTTATTTATGTGTGTTTGGATTCATCTGATTGGTCAATCATGTTATATCTGATGCGGGACCAGCTGTGGTCAATCATAAGCACGAGATCCTCTCGAAATTAACTTCACAAAGTGTTGCAGAAAAAAATACTTGATATAAAGGGCCATGAAACGCCCTGGTCTCACAAGGGTGTTTTACACCTCTAGTCTGAATAAAGTCAGGAAAGTGGGCGTGTCCAGCTCTGTTTAGGTGGGAGTGTCGGGAGAGGGAAAGAGGGAAGGGTTTGCATGAAAATGGGAGGTTTAGTTTGGGCACGCTCTGATTATCACAGAGGCAAAACAACACACATATGCAGGGGAGAAAGACAGTGGCCGTGTCTACATGGACATCAGTAATGGAATTATTTTCCAAATTATTATTTTGTGGACTTTAACTGCAGTTCAGCACTTTCACTTTCGTTCAGGAGAATTTCCTGCATGCCCCCTGCGACAAACTAGATACTGTATGCAGGAACTGCTGGAGAGTGTAGATTTAATGCCGCACGGCGAACGGGAAAAAAAGTCTCTGCATTTCTCGTTAACTCAGATGCACAGTAGGAATCGTCAGAAAGCTGTGAGTGTTTTGACTATCCTGACACAACATGCGGTGTAAATCCTCCATGACGGTAATAGTCTGATTGCAGTGTTTCCATGTTTACACTGAGAGCAGCATTTACAGCAGATCATTCAGTCTATAATACTGTAGAGATATGACCCTACTGTACACTGAGTAACTCAATCATTCTGACTAAGCTCTGTGTTTAAACACTGAAAGAGTTCTGCTGACCATACCAACTCACTTAACTCTGAATAAACATCAACAAAGAGCCCTGACCACACACTGAGCACATCTGTAGAGACAGAACAATCAACACCAACTGGAGCCGTCGCGTCTTTATTAAGAGGAGACGAGCGGCAGATGCAGATGAGGAAAGCTGTCGGGTGATAACGCTCCTCACAGACGTGTTTCTGTGGCGTGTTAGCAGAGCGCTGTAGTCCACACGTGAGTCCAGCTGCGCTCTCATAGCGGGAAATGAAACTAAACCTTCATCACAGCACATTTATCAACACAACACTGACGACCCGTGTCTCTCAACGATTCTTCTGCTTCTGCTTGTTTTGGCAACACACCGCGGCGTCTGAACACTGTAACAGGTGAACACAGTCTTCACAGCTCTGTCATGCATATTCATGAAGCTGCACCTCACTCACAATAGAGCGCGCTGATTGGTTCACACCAAGTCTTTCTCCTGAATTAATGCTGAACGCTCAGAGACGTCACGTTGTACTCGCCGGAACACACATCCAGTCTCCACGCTGGAGTTTACACAAGGATCTAATCGCCGTGACGCAGCTTCAACATTTATTCTCAAACTGGAAGAACGAATTTGCCGGATATAACGCAAAAACAACCAATCTTCACTAGCAAAACATGTGCTCTGGTGCTTCGTGATCCTTTAAGAATCTTTCAATGTTTGGACTTAAATCAGGGGTTTCTTAAAGGAAATATCAGCACGTCATCACACTGCAAGAAATGTATTTTTTCTCCACAAATCCCAAATCAATAATCATTTTCTAGATTAGTAAAAACATATTGTCTAGTTCTGAGAAATCATGAGTCAAAATGAAGAGAGTTTTCAATAAAACAATCTGACAATGGGGGAAGAGAAGTACTCCCCTCTTAAAGTGAAAACAAGATTATTCTGCTCACCCCACTGGTGGATTATTCCACTTGTTTAAATAAGAAACTCTCTTCATTTTGACTCATTATCTCTGAAAACAACACCAAATATCTTACTTGTCTAGAAAATGCTTCTGATTTACGAGTTTTTAGATATTTGGACTAGAAACAGGACACAAACTCTGAGTAAGATAGTCATTTTTGTTGCAATGCAGAATAGTAAATGCAGAATCCTTGAGGAAACAGTAAGAGTTAACAGGCTAATAAAAGCGCAGTAAATATCAGCAGCTGTTTGATTATTATTCCCTCACAGCAGCAGAGCATTAGCCACTCATTTCATAAAGCCTTCATTAATACTGTGTGTGTGTGTGTGTGTGTGTGTGTGTGTGTGTGTGTGTGTGTGTGTGTAATACAATGAACAACATCAATAAAAAACACTAACTGGGCCTATACAGCATCACAAACATCAGAAACAGGTCAGTACAATTAGCACAAAGCAAACATATGTGTGTATTCTCAGCTGTACTGTAAGCGGGAGACAGTGCTTTTAATAATAGTGAGCATTAATCTGGTGCTGTATTCAGCGCATCTCGTCTGTGTGTCGGACTCGTACCTCTGAGATAATTGGGTCCAGTGTGGATACCAGCCAGCTTTATACATATGCAGGCAGCGGTTGTCATGGCAACAGAGGGAGCGACACATTCTCCCGCTCTATTTTCAGCCACACACACACACACACACACACACACACACCTGTGAGATAAACACACCTGCATTCACTCTGAGACACAGCAGCTCACTGTAATCAGTGTAGACAGCAGGATCTGTCATGCACTAAATAAAGAAATTAATGAGAATGAGGGCGGCATGGTGCCTCAGTGGTGTCGCACTGTCACCTCACAGCAAGAAGGTCTCTGGTTTGAGTCTCGGCTGGGTCAGTTGGTGTTTCTGTGTGGAGTTTGCATGTTCTCCCCGTGTTGGCGTGGGTTTCCTCTGGGTGCTCCGGTTTCCCCCACAGTCCAAACACATGCACTATAGGGGAACTGATCAACTACACTGGCCGTAGTGTATGAGTGTGTGTGTGTGTGTGTGTGTGTGTGAGAATAAGTGTGTATGAGTGTTTCCCAGTACTGGGTTGCAGCTGGAAGTAAAACATATGCTGGAATAGTTGGCGGTTCATTCCGTTGTGGCAACCCCTGATGAATAAAGCAGTGAGCCGAAAGAAAATGAATGAATGAATGAACCAATAAACTCTATGCGCTCGTTTGAGCCCCGCCTCTTTCTCCTTATATGGTGTTTATACTGCACCTGCTCACTGGACGAAGCGTCATAGTGCAACACAGAGCATTACACATGAGCAATACTGCAATGCTGCTTTCTCAAATGATTTTTGTAGGATATAAGTCAAATAATTAAGTCCTAATCCTGAGAGAGTGTCAGTGAAAATGAACTAAATGAATGTCTGTCTCTGTTAATTATATACAACATTACTATATACAACATTATATACATACTTATGAATAATGAGCTAGTTTAGTGGAAGAAGCTGCAGGCTTGACTGATGTTTCTATCTGATATTTTCTCTCTGAATACTATATTTCATTTCAAGGATAAGAATGATTATAATCTGAATATAACTGCAGAGCAGGAGTTTCCAAATGTTTCAGCTTGCGACCCCTAAAATAACAGTGACTCGCGACCCCCAGATATCCTCTGAGGTGGTTATAAATATATAGATCTTGCACACAATGCTGCACACCAGTGGTGGATGGAGTATGGTAACCTCATACTCCACTACCAGCAGCAGAACTCGCCTAGAAGTGTAGTGCAGTAGAGAAACAGCATCTGCTGTGAATATTACCCAGAGTAAACAGTAGAGCTTTCAAAAGTGCACAAGAGTATTTACATGTCATGTGTGTAAACGTAACATTCTGTAGTGCATTTAGTGATTATCCAGCAGGCACACAACGTCAGAGGCATTAATATTAGGTTAGATTTAGGTTGTGATGTCAGGTGAACAAAATTTAAGTCTAGCCAGCATCTATAAGGACAATCTTACTTTGATGTCCAGTAATGATGTTGATATTTGGTTGATTTTAGGTTGTTAGAAAGTGACCAAAATCCAACGTCGAGCCGACATCTTAAACCAGCATCATGCTGACGTCAAACACTGACATTTATTCATCAGGTATGGCAATCAAAATCCAACATCTGATAGACGTCATAGTGCTAACATCAACACAACGTCAAGCTGTAGCATCATTAGACATTGATATTTGGTTGATTTTAGGTTGAACGTTGGACATTGGTGTCGGCCTGATGTTAAATTCTGACGTCAACCTGATTTTCATTTCCAAACAAACTGCGACGTCTCTATGATGTTGGGGTACAACATCAATCTGACAGTAAACATCCACCATCTTCTCATCAGTGACATAATCTAAACCAGTGTTTCTCAACTGGTGGGTCGTGACTCAAAACTGGGTCGCAGGAACATTTTCAGTGGGTCGCGGAGTGATGGTCAAAAAAACAACAAAAATAAAATGTTTTACTTATTTTGCTTATATCAGACTTTTATTTTGAAATCCGTGTGCGACAACTGAACTTTTCCTTACCCTAACCTCTGTTTACAGTATTTGACCTTTATACTCTGTAATATTACTATAATTTGATGCATTCTGTTAAATGGCACCAATAAAATATTGTTTATTTGTAAGCCTTGGTGATTTTCTTATTATTTATCTGTCACTACTTGTGCATGTTAACAAATAAATACAAATGAATCATAACTCCTAAAATTATATTATAGTTCCTAAAAATTTGGGTCGCGGCATGATGACTATGTACAAATATGGGTCCCATGGCCAAACCAGTTGAGAACCGCTGATCTAAACAGTCTCTGGGTCAGTGTGTGTCAAGATTTTGGACATCTTCTTGGACACTTTTAATGCTTCCAAACAGTTTACTTCTAATTTTACTTATAAATGGCCCATGTGTTGAGGAGGTTCATTTTTATGTGCTTTACCTTCTATGTGTGACCTGATTGGACAGGAATCAGAGGACTGATTTCTCTAATCCTCATAGACAGGGGGTCTAATTTCCTTTCGGAGAACGCCACTCAGAGATCATCCTCCATGTTCAGTTGTGGCCTGTATTTGTTTTTAATCTACATGAGTGCTGTAAAAGTGTCAGAAAGTTGAACCTGCTGCCATGAAATCAGTCTGCTGCATCTGACATATTGCTGTCTTTAATCTAACATAATCACCAGAGTCACAATGCAATGGAAAACAAATGAGCATGTTGTTCTGTAACTATTAACCACTATTTTCTCTTCAGTAGGTTCTGGATAAAATACGATCATTCTAAAAGTTTAATCAAATGAATATGATTTCAGGAAATCACTAAGCGACCCCCACTTTGGGAACCACTGTACTAGAGCACGCTCACAGCCATTATTTTAGGCATATTTAATCATATGCACGTGGCAAAATATGATATAATGTAGCTTTCATTTGGTCTGGTGAAAACAGCTTTTATGTCAATAATTACTTACACATTTATTAAAAGTAAATGTTTTTGTATAGACTTACTTATTCATGTCATTAAATGCTTGAATGCTTGTTCTAATATAGGCCTAGTTCCATGAAAATCTATGATCTCCACAGAAAGCAAATACAATAAGAGTATTTAAGAGAATGTAATAATAATAATTATTACATTCATATTCATATTTATTATTATCATTTATAATCTGTCTTAAAATGTATACATTAGCACCAGATAGAATGAATATTGTTAATATAATTAGCATTATTGAATCATCAGTCATTAATTGTTTATTATCAGGCTAGTGACTAAATGAAATGGATTTTCTGAACTGTGAGAATGTCAGATTCTTATTTATTCTTAATCCCTTTATTAATCAGGGATCAGCACAGCGGAATGAACCACCAACTATCCCAGCATATATTTTACAGAGCAGATGCTGTTCCAGCTGCAACCCAGTACTGGTAAACACACATACACACTCATTTGCACACACACTCATACACTCTGGCCAATTTAGTTAATCAATTCCGCTATAGCGCATGTGTTTGGACCAACGCAATCTCACGGCAATTCGTAACTTTTTGATTTAGTGGCTAAATCGTATGAATTCCAACAATTTAATTTAGTACGACTTTCTCATCACCCAATGACAGTTGGGGTTAGGGGTGGGGATGGGTGCCACGCCTCCTTTTTAAAATCGTACATTTTCGTACGACTTAACTCGTACAAATTCATACGAATTAGCCACTAAACTGACAAAACGTAAAATACGTACGTTTCCTTGTGAGATCAGGCTGGTTTGGACTGTTTGGGAAACCTGAGCACCCAGAGGAAGCCCACACCAACACTGGGAGAAAATGCAAACTCCACATAGAAACACCAACTGACTTAGCCGGGGCTCGAACTAGCGACCTTCTTGCTGTGAGGCCACAGTGAGACAGCTATGAGCCACTGTGCTGCCAAATTTAATAAAAACAAATAACAGAAAAACCCAAATATTAGCTTATATTTGAGCCAATAAATTTAGTTCCACCAATTAGCACAGTGGTCTGGCCCATATTTGCCATTTTACAGTGTGAGCATGTGTCTGCCCTCTTCATTATCTTCAAGACAGTTATTGATCATCATTAAAGCATAAAACAGACACATCTATTTCTCACACTACAGGAGGGTTCTGCTCCACTGACTTTAATCTGGAAATTTCCCTGGAGACTCAAAACCCTTTTACAGCTAGACCTGATCTGTACTTTACTGACAGAAACATGAGTTGCACCACCCCATCACACAAGCTCAGGTTCATGACTATTGAGCTAGATTCCTTTCCATCCAACTATTTTATGCACATTTTGAAAGATCACATATAAAACGCTTGATGAAAATGCTAAGATCTGCAAGAATTTTAAATTATGCATAAAAAATGTATGAGTAAGAAACCTTTAATCTGATAATAATAGATGCTCATGAACAGCTGTAGTGAGTGTGTGTGTGCGCCGGCACTACATCAGTGACTGCACTTTAGTGCTGTAGTTTCTGCCTATCAGATGATCTGACAGATATAAATGTGTGTGTGAGGGTCTTTGTGTCATTGTTGGTCTGCAGATATAAATGTGTGTGTGAGGGTCTGTGTCAGTAATGTTGGTCTGCAGATATAAATGTGTGTGTGAGGGTCTTTGTGTCAGTAATGTTGGTCTGCAGATATAAATGTGTGTGTGAGGGTCTTTGTGTCATTAATGTTGGTATGTAGATATAAATGTGTGTGTGAGGGTCTTTGTGTCATTAGTGTTGGTCTGCAGATATAAATGTGTGTGAGGGTCTTTGTGTCATTAATGTTGGTCTGCAGATATAAATGTGTGTGTGAGGGTCTTTTTGTCATTGTTGGTCTGCAGATATAAATGTGTGTGTGAGGGTCTTTTTGTCATTGTTGGTCTGCAGATATAAATGTGTGTGTGAGGGTCTTTTTGTCATTATTGTTGGTCTGCAGATAAAAATGTGTGTGAGGCTCTTTGTGTCAGTATTGTTGGTCTGAAGATATAAATGTGTGTGAGGGTCTTTGTGTCATTAATGTTGGTCTGCAGATATAAATGTGTGTGTGAGGGTCTTTGTGTCATTAATGCTGGTCTGCAGATATAAATGTGTGTGTGAGGGTCTTTGTGTCAGTAATGTTGGTCTGCAGATATAAATGTGTGTGTGAGGGTCTTTGTGTCAGTAATGTTGGTCTGCAGATATCAATGTGTGTGTGAGGGTCTTTGTGTCATTAATGTTGGTGTGCAGATGAAAATGTGTGTGTGAGGGTCTTTGTGTCATTAATGTTGGTCTGCAGATATAAATGTGTGTGAGGGTCTTTGTGTCCGTAATGTTGGTCTGCAGATATAAATGTGTGTGAGGGTCTTTGTGTCAGTATTGTTGGTCTGCAGATATAAATGTGTGTGTGAGGGTCTTTGTGTCATTAATGTTGGTCTGCAGATATAAATGTGTGTGTGAGGGTCTTTGTGTCATTAATGCTGGTCTGCAGATATAAATGTGTGTGTGAGGGTCTTTGTGTCATTAATGTTGGTCTGCAGATATAAATGTGTGTGTGAGGGTCTTTGTGTCATTAATGTTGGTCTGCAGATATAAATGTGTGTGTGAGGGTCTTTGTGTCATTAATGTTGGTCTGCAGATATAAATGTGTGTGTGAGGGTCTTTGTGTCAGTAATGTTGGTCTGCAGATATAAATGTGTGTGTGAGGGTCTTTGTGTCATTATTGCTGGTCTGCAGGTATAAATGTGTGTGTGAGGGTCTTTGTGTCATTAATGTTGGTCTGCAGATATAAATGTGTGTGTGAGGGTCTTTGTGTCATTAGTTTTGGTCTGCAGATATAAATGTGTGTGTGAGGGTCTTTGTGTCATTATTGCTGGTCTGCAGGTATGAATGTGTGTGTGAGGGTCTTTGTGTCATTAATGTTGGTCTGCAGATATAAATGTGTGTGTAAGGGTCTTTGTATCATTAGTGTTGGTCTGCAGATATAAATGTGTGTGTGAGGGTCTTTGTGTCATTAGTGTTGGTCTGCAGATATAAATGTGTGTGTGAGGGTCTTTGTGTCATTAGTGTTGGTCTGCAGATATAAATGTGTGTGTGAGGGTCTTTGTGTCAGTAATGTTGGTCTGCAGATATAAATGTGTGTGTGAGGGTCTTTGTGTCATTAGTGTTGGTCTGCAGATATAAATGTGTGTGTGAGGGTCTTTGTGTCAGTAATGTTGGTCTGCAGATATAAATGTGTGTGTGAGGGTCTTTGTGTCATTATTGCTGGTCTGCAGATATAAATGTGTGTGTGAGGGTCTTTGTGTCATTAATGTTGGTCTGCAGATATAAATGTGTGTGTGAGAGTCTTTGTGTCATTAGTGTTGGTCTGCAGATATAAATGTGTGTGTGAGGGTCTTTGTGTCATTAATGTTGGTCTGCAGATATAAATGTGTGTGTGAGGGTCTTTGTGTCATTATTGTTGGTCTGCAGATATAAATGTGTGTGTGAGGGTCTTTGTGTCAGTAATGTTGGTCTGCAGATATCAATGTGTGTGTGAGGGTCTTTGTGTCATTAATGTTGGTCTGCAGATATAAATGTGTGTGTGAGGGTCTTTGTGTCATTAGTGTTGGTCTGCAGATATAAATGTGTGTGTGAGGGTCTTTGTGTCAGTAATGTTGGTCTGCAGATATCAATGTGTGTGTGAGGGTCTTTGTGTCATTAATGTTGGTGTGCAGATATAAATGTGTGTGTGAGGGTCTTTGTGTCATTAATGTTGGTCTGCAGATATAAATGTGTGTGTGTGAGGGTCTTTGTGTCATTAATGTTGGTCTGCAGATATAAATGTGTGTGTGAGGGTCTTTGTGTCATTAGTGTTAGTCTGCAGATATCAATGTGTGTGTGAGGGTCTTTGTGTCAGTAATGTTGGTGTGCAGATATAAATGTGTGTGTGAGGGTCTTTGTGTCATTATTGCTGGTCTGCAGGTATAAATGTGTGTGTGTGAGGGTCTTTGTGTCATTAATGTTGGTCTGCAGATATAAATGTGTGTGTGAGGGTCTTTGTGTCATTAGTGTTAGTCTGCAGATATAAATGTGTGTGTGAGGGTCTTTGTGTCATTATTGCTGGTCTACAGGTATAAATGTGTGTGTGAGGGTCTTTGTGTCATTAATGTTGGTCTGCAGATATAAATGTGTGTGTGAGGGTCTTTGTGTCAGTAATGTTGGTCTGCAGATATAAATGTGTGTGTGAGGGTCTTTGTGTCATTAGTGTTGGTCTGCAGATATAAATGTGTGTGTGAGGGTCTTTGTGTCATTATTGTTGGTCTGCAGATATAAATGTGTGTGTGAGGGTCTTTGTGTCATTAATGTTGGTCTGCAGATATAAATGTGTGTGTGAGGGTCTTTGCGTCATTAATGTTAGTCTGCAGATATAAATGTGTGTGTGAGGGTCTTTGTGTCATTGTTGGTCTGCAGATATAAATGTGTGTGTGAGGGTCTTTGTGTCAGTAATGTTGGTCTGCAGATCTCCATTGTGTCAGATGTGAGATGTTGTTGTGCTGATTGTAAAAGGCCTCAGTCCTCTTTCAGTTCGTCATCACAGTGCTTCAGTATTCTTCTTCTTCTATTGTTATTCCCTCCAAAACTGTCTTGAGCATCTGTCTGTTCTCCCGTCTCACACCTTCAAAAGCCACATAATTCATTGCATAAATATTATTCTCATATTTAGCTGTAAGCATATCTACTGTAGAAGGTTTAAACACATGCTCTGTCTTACAGTTAATATGCTATCTTCTGAAAACATCAAATAAGCATAAACTGCAGATTTATTTGTGTGCACTGTTGTGTTTGGCTTGGTCTGATCTGTGGCGAATCTGCATGCTAATGACATGAGTTTAGTGTGTGTGTGTGTGTGTGTGTGTATGTGTATGCTGCTCAACACACTGCTGAAGGCTGTATTGACGAGTGTATTGATGTATCCGCAGCCTCTCTCAGTCATCGCTCTGTCTAAACAATGCTCCATTTAATTGTCTGTTAAATGAATGTGACTCCACGGTGAACCGAGAGACAGGAGCTGTGTTTCAGGTGTCCAGGTCTGGGTTTCAGTCTTCAGAAGTGTTATTGATTCAGTTGCTGGCTTTTGCTAATCAATACAGTTCTGGACCTAAAGAGACTGGAGTGACCTCTTTAATGGTAGAGTTCCAGCAAACATGATCGTTCTGTCATCATTTCAAGCCTGAATGCCTCTCTTTCACATGTGAAATACAAAAGAAGACACTCTGCAGCGCTTTTGTCCATACTGGGAAAATCAATGGACTCCAGTGTAGTAAAGTCCACAACATTTCTCCAGCTTTCCTGTGTTGTGTAGGTCAGTCATACAGGTGTGAATCAGAGAATCATCATGCTGTGTTGATCTCAGACACACAAGATTGTGTTTGATGATAAAGTATGTAATAATAAAATATGCATCTTCACTTTACTTCTCTTTTCCACACCTGATGTCCTCTATATGCTTTTAAAATGCTGGGTTGTAACACAATGTTGAGTCAATCTCTGACAAACACAATTTTGGGATAATTTTTTCATTATTTGTAACTGGTCCAGTTCAGATTTACTGGCTGCTGAATTTGCTTCCTGCAATCTTTCCATTTCCTCAAGAAACTCCACATTTTTTCACCATGATCAATTGGAATAATCAGAGCTGATAAGTTGATGATCGAGCAATGTCCTCAGTGCCTCCCATGTCATCTGATATTTTCTTCAACTTAATGTTATTATTTGCTATATCTTGTGCACCTCGTCACATGACTCTCTTCAATGACATTTAAATGCTACAAGAGTTGGTTTGTTCATGTGTGACCCAATGCTGGATTACAAGAACACAGCGTGTAGATAACTATGAATATATCCAGCAATTTGCACATTTACCTTCAGTTGTTGTAACCCAACATTAAATCAAATATAAACAAACCTAACCATTGGGTAATTTTCACAATTACATTTAAATTACTTTTATTAACCCCATAGTTGACCCAACACTTGGTTTCAGTGACCCAGAGTGCAGTTTACATCTTTACCTTGAGTCTTCCTCTCCTTCCTCATGTTGAGCTCCTGTACATGCAGGGCCTTGCAGGCGTATAGTTTAATCTGCAGGCAAACTCCGGATCACACAGAGGCAGCTGTAGTCCGACACCATAAACAACAAACTCCAATGAGGAATCGATTTATGGAACTGAAGTTCTGCCCCACATCCAGTCCATCATGTGGCATCACGATCAATGCTCTGCTCTAAACAGCAACTGACCTGGAAAGCCGAGCAGGACTCCGTCAGCGCTCATACTGAGGTCGGTTCATCATAACTCCACCAGGAACAACTGCATTGTGGAGAAAACTTGCATCAGTATGTCTGAGCATCAGCAAGTGTTTTTTAGAGCATTTCAGAAGATCTGTACCTGCATTTAAGCTGTGGAACTCTGGCCAGCCCAGCTCATCATGGTCCAGTTTTTCAGCAGCAGAGGCAAAAATGCAGAACGGCTCAACCAAAACAGGACGAGGGGTTACTGTCAACGGGACGGTGTCCACCCTGAAGAGGCAACCGAAGATGGTGTCCAGCAGGCAGGAGCGTGGTTCATGTTCATCCACGGTTTCTTGTCCAGTCTTCTCAGGATCCCAGAGCGATTTAGACGAAGAGCCGGCGCCGCGCTGTCCGTCCAGCTGTTCCACACCCACCCTGCACAGGCCTGGATCCACCGCCAGTCTAAAGGCCTCCACCTCCAGCCTGCAAAGAAACGCAAAGGGTTCACTGACCAGCCTCAAGAGTTTCCCGAGCTCCACAGCACTGCAGAGTTCCAGCTTCAGCATCCACAGCTCCAGCCCCAGCCTGAGGAGCTCCAACCCCATCATCCGGAACTCCAATCCCAGCCTCCAGAGCTTCAATCTCAGCCTACGGAGCTCCAACGCCAGCATTCAGAACTCCAATCCCAGCATCAGGAGCTCTAACCCCAGCCTCCACAGCTCCAATCCCAGCATCCACAGCTCCAACCCCAGCCTGCGAAGCTCCAACCCCAGCCTGCGGAGCTCCAGCCCCAGCCTTCACAGCTCCAGTATCAGCTCCAGTGAGGACGACAGCTGGGACACCAATAGCTGGAGCTCCGGTGCCACCTGTCTTCTGCGCAGCTCCATCAAGCAGCACAGTCAGGAGGTGTTCCGGGTAGGCTTTGGCTCGGATTCCGAGGCTGTCTTCCAGAACTCTGACAGCGGCCCGGGCAGTGTGTCAGGGTCGGAGCAACGTGAGCCAGCAGATCCAGCCCATGTGAACCGCAGGGACTCTGTATCCTCTGCTGCTTCAACTGTGTCCACCGACCTGGAGCAGGAGATTGAAGAAAAGCTCAAGTTTTCTCAGTTTCTGGATGAGGTGACGTGTCGGGTGCTCAATCCCGAGTGTCTGCAAGCATTTGGTGCACCCATTCGACCGTCCATGACTTCATCTCTCCAGTCATTATCCGGTCCTTGGTTTGGTTCCAGAGAAAGTCAAAAACCAGTTTCTATGAGTAAATGGAGCAAGTGCATGCCGAGCTGCAAGATTCTGGATGCCAGCGAGAGTTTGAGGAGAACACAAGAGCAGTCGTCTTTAGGAAGAACCTACTTAGAGACTGATATAGACCGAGTGCGGCGGGAGGATGAGGAAAGTGTGGAGAAGTGGTCTGGCGAATCTTCACGAAGATGCCCGAGTCCTGCTTCCAAGCGTTCGGACGGAGCTCCGCTTCCACCGTACCGGTCCACTTCACTCCCGAGACCTACTATGAGCAGCACCACGGTGAGTCTCTGAGAAATACAGCCTTCAGTTCTCTTGAGGTGATTGAATCTTTGATAAATACACTAATGGTTCATTCATTGCTCTTTGTTAAAGGGACAGCTTACGCCAAACTGAACTTCTGCAATCATTATCTCCTCCTCCGCTGGTTCCAAATCTGTTTTGTTCTTCGGTTGAACACAAAGGAACATATAAAATGGCCATTGACTCCTTTAATGTTCCAGCTGTAGATGTCAATGGCTGCTGTTTATCCTGCATTCTTCAATATACCTTCCTTTGTGTTCAACAGATGATAGCCCTCATAGTGTGTTCGTAAATGGTGATCTGTCCCTTTAACCTGCTGAAGGTCCTGGTTTGGGTATATATTTCAGCAGTATGTCAGTACGTCATCATGCTTATGAGAAGTCCAGTATATCATCACCCTGTAAAACAATGTGGAAAGCATCTTATCCAGCTTTATATTTGAGGTCACAGGAGTAATCGTGCCCATCGCCGCACACTGACAGCTCTTATTAAAAATACATCAGCGTTTCCTATTATTCACAGCCAAGCCGCCGCTGTCTGGACACACTCCTCTCATCCGCCGGGAGCAGCAGACGCATTAATAATGCATTTGATCTTTTCGTATGGAATCGCTCCTTCCCAAATGCCAATCATAAAGGCTGCGTGCAGTGCTGAAACAATGGAAATGACACACACCACGGATTGAGACAGTGCCGTAGCAGCTGTTTGTGTGTGTGTCTGAATAGAAGAATTCATTATAATCTCCTGTTGAATTTCAGCAGAGAGAGTCTGGCTTTATTTGGCTCTTATCAGACCGTCTGGGTAACAATGTGTGTGACAAGAATTTGACACTAAACGTATTGAGAAACAGTGTGACGAGCGATGGGCTCCCAGCTCTTCAGAATCGTGGATTGTTGCCACTTGAGGTGCTCGAGGTGTGAATGCTATGAAACTGCCGTGTGTGTGTTGTGTGAGCGTGTGTGTGTTTCCCAACATCACCAGTGTGTTTAGCACCATTTTCAAATTATTATTGATATCTATGGCCCAGTGATAAGTCTGCGTGAACTGGAAGTTGCTGTGACTTTTATTTCAGCATGTTGATAGATTTCAGTTGAAACTAAATATTGAGTAGGGGGCGGGGCTATGGAAACCCTCAGGCTAACATCAACAGATGGAGGCACTCCAAACATGGAAGCAAATGCTCAGGATTTTGATTGATTTTTTTGTGGATTAAACTGCACAGATTAATTATTCTTATTAATAGCTAGCAAAATAAACATTATAGATTTAGATTTCAAACTGACTTTAACTTACTTTTTAGATTCTTTTTAAGAGCAGCTCTTGAAGAGATGTAGATGGTGCCAAACAGTCTAAAACAGCTGATGGAGTATACACTAACCTGTCCATTATTCAGACACTAGATGGAGACAGTCAGAAACAGCTGATGGAGTATACACTAACCTGCGCATTATTCAGACACTAGATGAAGACAGTCAGAATCAGCGTATGGAGTATACACTAACCTGTGCATTATTCAGACACTAGATGGAGACAGTCAGAAACAGCAGATGGAGTATACACTAACCTGTGCATTATTCAGACACTAGATGGAGACAGTCTTAATCAACTGATGGAGTATACACTAACCTGCACATTATTCAGACACTAGATGGAGACAGTCAGAAAATGCTGATGGAGTATACACTAACCTGCGCATTATTCAGACACTAGATGCAGACAGTAAGAAAATGCTGATGGAGTATACACTAACCTGCACATTATTCAGACACTAGATGGATACAGTCAGAAACAGCTGATGGAGTATACACTAACCTGCTCATTATTCAGACACCAGATGCAGACAGTCTTAATGAGCTGATGGAGTATACACTAACCTGCGCATTATTCAGACACTACATGGGGACAGTCAGAAACAGCTGATGGAGTATACACTAACCTGCACATTATTCAGACACTACATGGGGACAGTCAGAAACAGCTGATGGAGTATACACTAACCTGCACATTATTCAGACACTAGATGGAGACACACAGTCAGAAACAGCTGATGGAGTATACACTAACCTGCGCATTATTCAGACACTAGATGGAGACAGTCTAAATCAGCTGATGGAGTATACACTAACCTGCACATTATTCAGACACTAGATGGAGACAGTCAGAAACAGCTGATGGAGTATACACTAACCTGCGCATTATTCAGACACTAGATGGAGACAGTCAGAAACAGCTGATGGAGTATACACTAACCTGCACATTATTCAGACACTAGATGGAGACAGTCAGAAACAGCTGATGGAGTATACACTAACCTGCTCATTATTCAGACACTAGATGGAGACAGTCAGAAACAGCTGATGGAGTATACACTAACCTGCTCATTATTCAGACACTAGATGGAGACAGTCAGAAACAGCTGATGGAGTATACACTAACCTGCGCATTATTCAGACACTAGATGGAGACAGTCAGAAACAGCTGATGGAGTATACACTAACCTGCGCATTATTCAGACACTAGATGAAGACAGTCAGAATCAGCGTATGGAGTATACACTAACCTGTGCATTATTCAGACACTAGATGGAGACAGTCAGAAACAGCTGATGGAGTATACACTAACCTGCGCATTATTCAGACACTAGATGAAGACAGTCAGAATCAGCGTATGGAGTATACACTAACCTGTGCATTATTCAGACACTAGATGGAGACAGTCAGAAACAGCAGATGGAGTATACACTAACCTGTGCATTATTCAGACACTAGATGGAGACAGTCAGAAACAGCAGATGGAGTATACACTAACCTGTGCATTATTCAGACACTAGATGGAGACAGTCTTAATCAACTGATGGAGTATACACTAACCTGCACATTATTCAGACACTAGATGCAGACAGTCAGAAACAGCTGATGGAGTATACACTAACCTGCGCATTATTCAGACACTAGATGCAGACAGTAAGAAAATGCTGATGGAGTATACACTAACCTGCTCATTATTCAGACACTAGATGCAGACAGTCTTAATGAGCTGATGGAGTATACACTAACCTGCTCATTATTCAGACACCAGATGCAGACAGTCTTAATGAGCTGATGGAGTATACACTAACCTGCTCATTATTCAGACACCAGATGCAGACAGTCTTAATGAGCTGATGGAGTATACACTAACCTGCGCATTATTCAGACACTACATGGGGACAGTCAGAAACAGCTGATGGAGTATACACTAACCTGCACATTATTCAGACACTACATGGGGACAGTCAGAAACAGCTGATGGAGTATACACTAACCTGCACATTATTCAGACACTAGATGGAGACACACAGTCAGAAACAGCTGATGGAGTATACACTAACCTGCACATTATTCAGACACTAGATGGAGACAGTCAGAAACAGCTGATGGAGTATACACTAACCTGTGCATTATTCAGACACTAGATGGAGACAGTCAGAAACAGCTGATGGAGTATACACTAACCTGCGCATTATTCAGACACTAGATGGAGACAGTCTAAATCAGCTGATGGAGTATACACTAATCTGCGCATTATTCAGACACTAGATGGAGACAAACAGTCAGAAACAGCTGATGGAGTATACACTAACCTGCGCATTATTCAGACACTATATGGAGACAGTCAGAAACAGCTGATGGAGTATACACTAACCTGTGCATTATTCAGACACTAGATGCAGACAGTCTAAATCAGCTGATGGAGTATACACTAACCTGCGCATTATTCAGATACTAGATGCAGACAGTCTAAATCAGCTGATGGAGTATACACTAACCTGCGCATTATTCAGACACTAGATGCAGACAGTCAGAAACAGCTGATGGAGTATACACTAACCTGCGCATTATTCAGACACTAGATGGAGACAAACAGTCAAACATGACAGACAAGCATATAAATATATATGTGAATGATTCACTGATGATTAAGGTGATTCTCAGTCCCGGTTATTTAGCAGTTGTTATCAGGGATTAACAGACCTTGTATTGCCATGACTGACCAATCAGAATCAAGCATTCCAGACTGCTGTGTAACATCTGCTATGATGCAGAAATGCAAACGAATTCTTTTAATAAATTATGCAGATATGTAAATGAATCTGAGAGAGTGTTTATTATACAGGTCATGTGTCTGTTCTTGTTACTTGCCCTTTAAATAAGCATCAATTGCTTATTTAAAGCTCGTGAGGGTGTTGTGATGTGCTGATGACAGCTGTCAATCACGTGAGTAACGCAGTGTTTTCCTCTGCAGGATGGAGAGTCGCGTGGCGGCAGGTAAAGATGTTATTCCTCTTCTATTCTGCTCGTCTTCCTCCTCCTCCTCCTCCTCCTGTTCCTCTGTATCGCCTCAGTCTGAGCTCAGGCTGTTCTGTGTGAATGTACGGTGTGTTTACAGGCAGAACACACACACATGCAGGCACGCACGAACACACACTGATCATGACACGCTCGTCGCGGGTGGTGAGTAGCTGCATGTTTAATCTCTGGGCTGTTTCTGTGTCTGCTACACATGCTTTTCCTCTGGGTGCCACAGCTCTGGGGGATCCTGGGTTTCTGCATGGAGATCCAGAAACACGATGACGCCTCAGAGCTCAGGAACTTTGCGCTGGTCTGTGGTTTACTGCTGCTTTATTTATGCATTGTGAGGAAGTTTTTCCCTCTCTGATGTTGTTGATGAATGAGCTGTGATTTAAGATCTTTTGCTGAGCATCCAGTGTGTCACACAGATAACAGTGTGGAGTTTAGCAGCTGCACCGGGACCAATGAGAACTGCAGAGGCTAATGCAGAACGACAGACAGACAACTGACAAAGAACAGACAGACAGAACGACAGACAGACAGACAAAAACAGACAGACTGAAAATGAACAGGCAGAAAGACAGAAAACAGAGAGACAGAAAACTGAAAGACAAACAAACAGACAGACAGAAAAGCAGACAGACAGACAAAAGACAGATAGGCAGACAGAAAACTGACAGAAAACAGACAATAGACAGACAGAAAACCCATGAACGACAGACAGAAAACTGACAGACAGATAGACCGACACGCAAACAGAAAATAGACAAACAGAACGACAGACAGACAGAAATCAGACAACAGAGAGACAGACAGAAAACAGACTAAAAACAGACAAATAACTAATGAATAACAGACAGACAAAAAAACTGGCAGACAGACAGGTAGACAGATACACACAGACAGAAATCAGACAACAGAGAGACAGACAGAAAACAGACTAAAAACAGACAAATAACTAATGGATAACAGACAGACAAAAAACTGGCAGACAGACAGGTAGACAGATACACACAGACAGAAAATAGACAGAACAACAAACAAAAATACAGACAGACAGAACTACAGACAACCAGACAGAAAACAGACTGACAACAGACAGACAGACAGACAGACAGACAGACAGACAGACAGACAGACAGACAGAAAACTGGCAGACAGACAGACAGACACGCACATACAGAAAATAGACAGACAGATATAAAAACACAAAAAAACAAACAGACAGACAGACAGATAAATCAGACAGACTGACAGACAGACAAAAAAACAGACAGACAGACAGACAACAGAGACAAACATACAGAAAGACAGACATACAAACAGAATACAGACACATAGAAAATGGACAGACGACAGACAAAAGAAAAGATGGACATAAAAAATAAAACACCGACGGACAGAAAATGGACAGAAAGGAAATATAACTTTAGCAGAAAGATTAGGTGTGGCATATTGAGTAGCCCCTCCCACCTGTTTAAATAGCCAATGGTGTTTGCTCATATTAAAACATCTGAAGATGACAATCAAATTTATACAACTTTAAAGCAAACACAATGAACGCAGTGGCTTATGGAGGTGTGATACAGGAGCACAGATGCTCAAGACAGTTCTGGAGGAAATAATAATAGAAGAAGAAGAATACTGAAGCACTGTGATGATGGACTGATGGAGGACTGAGGCCTTTTACAATCAGCACAACAACATCTCACATCAGACACACTGAAGATCTGCAGACCAACATTACTGACACAAAGACCCTCACACACACATTTATATCTGCAGACCAACACTAATGACACAAAGACCCTCACACACACATTTATATCTGCAGACCAACATTACTGACACAAAGACCCTCACACACACATTTATATCTGCAGACCAACATTAATGACACAAAGACCCGCAAACACACATTTATATCTGCAGACCAACATTACTGACACAAAGACCCTCACACACACATTTATATCTGCAGACCAACACTAATGACACAAAGACCCTCACACACACATTTATATCTGCAGACCAACATTAATGACACAAAGACCCTAACACACACATTTATATCTGCAGACCAACACTAATGACACAAAGACCCTCACACACACATTTATATCTGCAGACCAACATTAATGACACAAAGACCCTAACACACACATTTATATCTGCAGACCAACACTAATGACACAAAGACCCTCACACACACATTTATATCTGCAGACCAACATTACTGACACAAAGACCCTAACACACACATTTATATCTGCAGACCAACACTAATGACACAAAGACCCTCACACACACATTTATATCTGCAGACCAACATTACTGACACAAAGACCCTCACACACACATTTATATCTGCAGACCAACATTACTGACACAAAGACCCTCACACACACATTTATATCTGCAGACCAACACTAATGACACAAAGACCCTCACACACACATTTATATCTGCAGACCAACATTAATGACACAAAGACCCTAACACACACATTTATATCTGCAGACCAACATTACTGACACAAAGACCCTCACACACACATTTATATCTGCAGACCAACATTAATGACACAAAGATCCTCACACACACATTTATATCTGCACACCAACATTAATAACACAAAGACCCTCACACACACATTTATATCTGCAGACCAACATTACTGACACAAAGACCCTCACACACACATTTATATCTGCAGACCAACATTAATGACACAAAGACCCTCACACACACATTTATATCTGCAGACCAACATTAATGACACAAAGACCCTAACACACACATTTATATCTGCAGACCAACACTAATGACACAAAGACCCTCACACACACATTTATATCTGCAGACCAACATTACTGACACAAAGACCCTCACACACACATTTATATCTGCAGACCAACATTACTGACACAAAGACCCTAACACACACATTTATATCTGCAGACCAACACTAATGACACAAAGACCCTCACACACACATTTATATCTGCACACCAACATTAATGACACAAAGACCCTCACACACACATTTATATCTGCAGACCAACACTACTGACACAAAGACCCTCACACACACATTTATATCTGCAGACCAACAATAATGGCACAAAGACCCTCACACACATTTATATCTGCAGACCAACATTAATGACACAAAGACCCTCACACACACATTTATATCTGCAGACCAACATTAATGACACAAAGACCCTCACACACACATTTATATCTGCAGACCAACACTAATGACAAAAAGACCCTCACACACACATTTATATCTGCAGACCAACATTACTGACACAAAGACCCTAACACACACATTTATATCTGCAGACCAACATTACTGACACAAAGACCCTCATACACACATTTATATCTGCAGACCAACATTACTGACACAAAGACCCTCACACACACATTTATATCTGCAGACCAACATTAATGACACAAAGACCCTCACACACACATTTATATCTGCAGACCAACATTACTGACACAAAGACCCTCACACACACATTTATATCTGCAGACCAACAATAATGACACAAAGACCCTCACACACACATTTATATCTGCAGACCAACAATAATGGCACAAAGACCCTCACACACATTTATATCTGCAGACCAACATTACCGATACAAAGACCCTCACACACACATTTATATCTGCAGACCAACAATAATGACACAAAGACCCTCACACACACATTTATATGTGCAGACCAACAATAATGACACAAAGACCCTCACACACATTTATATCTGCAGACCAACATTACTGACACAAAGACCCTCACACACACATTTATATCTGCAGACCAACATTACTGACACAAAGACCCTCACACACACATTTATATCTGCAGACCAACATTAATGACACAAAGACCCTCACACACACATTTATATCTGCAGACCAACATTACTGACACAAAGACCCTCACACACACATTTATATCTGCAGACCAACATTAATGACACAAAGACCCTCACACACATTTATATCTGCAGACCAACATTAATGACACAAAGACCCTCACACACACATTTATATCTGCAGACCAACATTAATGACACAAAGACCCTCACACACACATTTATATCTGCAGACCAACATTACTGACACAAAGACCCTCACACACACATTTATATCTGCAGACCAACATTAATGACGCAAAGACCCTCACACACACATTTATATCTGCAGACCAACATTACTGACACAAAGACCCTCACACACACATTTATATCTGCAGACCAACATTACTGACACAAAGACCCTAACACACACATTTATATCTGCAGACCAACATTACTGACACAAAGACCCTCACACACACATTTATATCTGCAGACCAACATTACTGACACAAAGGCCCTCACACACACATTTATATCTGCAGACCAACATTAATGACACAAAGACCCTCACACACACATTTATATCTGCAGACCAACATTACTGACACAAAGACCCTCACACACACATTTATATCTGCAGACCAACATTACTGACACAAAGACCCTCACACACACATTTATATCTGCAGACCAACATTACTGACACAAAGACCCTCACACACACATTTATATCTGATCATCAGACACTACAGCACTGAAGCGCTGATACTTTACTCACTACAACTGATTATTTATCTGCAGTTTTATTATCAGATTAAAAGTTGATCCTGCTCAGTTTTTATACACATTTTCAAAGTGTGTGCAGATCTTGGTGTTTCCATTAAGCATTTGTTATACAACATTCCTAAATGTGCATAAAATATAGTGAGTGAAAACAGCATGAAAGCATTGCTGGATTCCTCACCATATCAAATGCACTTTAAAATGCAGCATTGTGTCATTGAAATAGATCTGATATTATGGTCTGTCTCGCATAGGATCCATTCTGTGCTGCTGTGAGTGGACTGTTTGTGTTTGTGTGTGTGTGTGTGTGTGTGTGTGTGTGTGTGTGTGTGTGTGTGTGTGTATTTCACATCACACTAATGTGGAACCGGACTTCATTCACCCAAAAGATAATCATATTCTCTGAGTCATTTAAAAGCATATAAAGCTGTGAATTGTGTAGTTGTGAAAGCCCCGGTGGGCTGTTTGCTGACAGTGCGATGCATCCCCCCCGCAGAGCTTTCCTTAATGATTTTTACCCACGGAGGGGTTCAGATCAACACTGCGCACTGCTCATATTTATTTTCTTATACACTGCAATAAATGCTTTTCTCTAGTTTCTAGCCCAAATATCTGAATATTCCTGAAAAAATGAAGAGAGTTTATCCTTAAAACAAGTTACATAATCTGACAATGTGGGAAAAGAATAATTAAAAAAATATATTTTGCTTATTCCATTGGCAGATTATTGTGCTTGTTTAAAAAAAAATCTTTTTATATATATATATATATATATATATATATATATATATATATATATATATATATATATATATATATATATATATATATATATATGCACCGGCCACTTTATTAGGTACACATGTCTAAATGTCTAATCAGCCAATCACATGGCAGCAGCTCAATACATTTAGGCATGTCGACATGGTCAAAACGATCTGCTGCAGTTCAAAGCGAGCATCAGAATGACAAGTTTTTATAATCGTCAGCATTTGGTCCACATCTATCTGCTATGACTGACTGTATGGACAGGAGACTAGCGCTGATGTTTAGACCATATGACTTGATTTTGAACCTGATTCTGGTTCTGTGTTTTGAGTTTGAGTGAGTATCCAGCGTTTTGAAATGTAGAGTTTGTATTTCTTCATTTAACTGTGGTGTTGGCCAGATCATTTACTATTTGGCTAATTGTGTAACGTCTGTTACTGTGTTGAGAGTTAAGGGCTCCTATGATTAACTTTAGTGAGCTGTTTGGACAGCACTGTGTGTAGTGTAGAGTGTCTAAAGTCATATTAGACTGATCTGTGTGTGTGTGTGTGTGTCTGTGTGTACTCAGACCTGCAGTGAAGGCTGGTGTTCAGGCGGAGGTCTCGATCCTGTCGGTTCTGCTTGATTGTGTCCGTCAGCAGGGATTTCCCATCATGCAGCATGTGTGTGTGTGTCTGACGTCTGTGAGGGAATCAGAGTTTCACAGCTGTTGCGGAAACAGAAGCACAGATCTGAACTGTGTGAAACAGTTTCTCTGAAACAGAGAAAGAGGATCAGTGTGTTATCTGTATCTGCAGTGCTCTGGAATGCTTCTTCTGAGTTGTCCAGGAAAAACAACTTGTGCTACACTGTAAAGAAATTTGTAATTTTATGGTGTATTTCCGGCAGCTGGGAAAATTTTATGTAAAATAATGGCTGTTAAATTACAGAAATTTAACATAAAATAACAGATATTAAATTACAGAAATTACTGTAAAATTACGGACATTAAATCACAGAAATTTAATATAAAATAAGATATTACAGAAATTTCTTTACATTTCTGTAATTTAAGGCTGTTACTCTACACTTTTTTTCTGACACCCATGCGCTGGAAATAAACCGTATAATTACAGATTTTGTTTTACAGTGTACAGTAAAGTGTTTTGACAACACAGTTTATATTAAGTGTATATACAGTTGAAGTCAGAATTATTAGCCACCCTTAATTATTAGACCGCTTGTTTATTTTTTTCCCAATTTCTGTTTAACCGAGATATTTTTTCAACACATTACTAAACATAACAGTGTTAATAACTCATCTCTAATAACTGATTTATTTTCTGTTCATCATGATGACAGTAAATAATATTAGACTAGATATTCTTCAAGACACTTCTATACAGCTTGAAGTGACATTTAAAGGCTTCACTAGGGTAATTAGGGTAATTAGGCAAGTTATTGTTTAACGATGGTTTGTTCTGTAGATTATCGAGAAAAAAATATAGCTTAAAGGGGCTAAAATATTGTCCCTAAAATGGTTCATAAAAAATTCAATTATTCTAGCCGGAATAAAACAAATAAGACTTTCTCCAGAAGAACAGATATTATCAGACACACTGTGAAAATGTTCCTGCTCTGTTAAACATTATTTGGAAAATATTTTAAAAAGAAGAAAAAAAAATCGAAGGGGGCGAATAAATCTGACTTCAACTGTATTAGTGCTTTGGTGGAGATTAATCACATTCAAAACTATGATTGTTTTGTGTATTATACGTGTGTGTGTGTGTGTGTGTGTGTGCTGTTTACATGTATTATGTATATACACACATGCATGAATATATGAGAAAATGTTTATTTATATTTATACATAATATTTAGATTATATATGATACAAATTAGCATGGCACGGTGGCTCAGTGGTCAGCACTGTGGCCTCACCTCAAGAAGGTCAATGGTTTGAGTCTCGGCTGGGTCAGTTGGTGTTTCTGTGTGGAGTTTGCATGTTCTCCCCGTGTTGGTTTGGGTTTCCTCAGGGTGCTCCGGTTTCCCCCACAAGTACTGGGTTGCGGCTGGAAGGGCATCTGCTCTGTAAAACATATGGGGGAATAGTTGGTGGTTCATTCCACTGTTGTGACCCCTGATGAATAAAGAGACTAAGGTGAAGGAAAATGAACGAATGAATGATACAAATTGTATAAAATAAAATAATATCTTTATATATAAAATAGTTTTGCTATTATGTGTGTGTGTGTCTTATGCATATACGCTATAAACATATAATACACACATATCTTATGTCAAAATATACTTTTACTTTGGATGATATTAATCGCAGGACTAATATAGATATAATAAATATGCACAATACACACACACACACACACTCCAGAGGAAACTCCAGAACAGTGTGTGACTAGTATAAATGAAGCACTGCAGCTGCTTTCTCAGAGTGTGTGTGTCCAGATGATGGAGGATGATGTTGTGCGGCTCTCGATGTTCTTCCTCTTTTACAGGAGAATAAAGTCCTGCAGGTCAGAGCGACACGAGCGAGAGAGAAAGTGTGTGTGTGTATCTGTGTGTAGAGGAAAGGCTTTGTGTTATACTGATGTGTGTGACACTGTGTGTGCGTGTGTGTGTGTGTGTGTGTTTACTGCTGTGATTGTGAGTTATTCTTCAGTAATTCAGTGTTCTGCAAATGTCAGTGACTCTCACACCTCTGTGTTCATGATATTGGTAATGAAGTGTGTGTGAATGTGATGATATTCTTGACGTCCTCGGCTGTGTGTGTGTGTGTGTGTGTGTGTGTTCTCTGATTCTGCAGGACACAAACACACTGAGAGAGTCATGAAAAAGATTTATATTGGCAAAACTGCCCTGAAAGCGCAGAGAAATGGTAGTAAACATCAGAAGAGGAGGTAAGAGTGTGTGTGAGAGAGCAGCAGTCGACCGTCCACCGTCCACACACCCTCCACGTACACACACACACTCCAGAAAACACTCCATCTGAACACATCTGCACTAGAGACTCTACTGAACTCTCTCTATCTCTCTCTCTCTCTCTCTCTCTCTCTCACACACACACACACACACAAATACATACACACTCACTAGACCGATCGCACACAAGGAAAACAAATACACACAGACACACTAACACTCTGTCTGCTCTCCTCATCTTCAGTCCTCATCAGTCAGTGTGTGTGTGTGTGTGTGTGTGTGTGTGTGTGTGTGTGTGTGTGTGTGTGTGTGTGAGTGTGTGTGTGTCTTATTTCCTGTACTTTTATCTAAAAGCCTGAATCAGAGCAGGTTGTGTCGTGTGGAAACACTAATAAAAGGACAGCAGTGATATCTAGATGTACTTTGACTCCGCCAACACAACAAACATGATTAGTGTGTTCCTCATTATTTATGTTGTGTTTTTAATAAACACCTGTTCCCCTTTTGGTTCTCGCAACACACTTTTTTTTAACAACTTGTATCAGTAAAGCATGTCCCACTGTGCACCGCTGCCGTTTATCTTCACAACACTTGAAGACGGTTAGGGACCGAGTGCTGAAGGGTTTCAGGTGTCATTTCGTCCCATTCTTCTTGCAAACTAGTCTTCATTGTCAGATTTTCCTCTTCTAAATGCGCCACACATTCTCTATTGGAGACAGGTCAGGGCTGCAGGCAGGCCAGTGCAGTGTCGGTCTCCTCTTCCTCTGCAGCAGGACTCTGTAATGTGAGCTGAATGTGGTTCTGCATTGTCTTGTTGGACTCTGCATGGGCGTCTCTGCAGCAGAAGGCAGCATATTGAGCTCCAGAATCTCTCTGTGCTGTTCAGCATTACTGGAGCATCACAGAAGAGCAGGTCACCCAGGTTAACCCCAGACCATGACAGAGCCGGGCTTCTGGACCTGTTGCTGGTGACAATCTGGATGATCCTCTTCTTCTTTGGTCTCGAGCACACGGCGTCCATTTCTCCCTGAAACACCTGAAACACTGCTTCATCTGAGCACAGCACACGTCTCCACTGTGTGATGCTCCATCCCAGATGCCTTCGAGCCCAGAGAAGTGGACGGCGCTAGTCAAACTCTTACTAGGGTTTAGAAACATCCTTGCAGGTGTGTTTAAGCATGTCGGAGCTCAAATCTGCAGGACACCGGCCCTCCAGGACCGAGTTTGGACATGCCTGGACTTGAGCTTTCCTGATGCTGCTTTTGTAGCTGATCATCATCACCATCACCTGTGGACATCACCTGTGTCACATCATTATCCAGCAGATCACCTGATCACTGCCCTGATCTGATCCTGCCTCTGGTTCTGGAGTGTGCTGCAGGAACCAGTATTAAAATGTGTTTATTTTGAAACTAAAAACAATAATAATCCTGATGTTAATAATGTTTCCTGTATTGTCTGCATCAAACACAAGTCAAAGTACACGAGAAATCCCTGCTCTCTATTTTACCTGCGTTTTCCACACTGGCCCAGTGTTTTCTGATTTGGGGTTGTATAACAGCTGAACGGATATTCTTTGTGTATCTGTGTGTGTGTGTGTGTGTGTGTGTGTGTGTGTGTGTGTGTGTGTGTGTGTGTGTGTGTGTGTGTGTGTGTGTGTGTGTGTAGCTCAGCTTCAGTCTCAGCGCAGGAGCAGAAGGAGGATCTGCGCAGGCGTCTCTGCTGCTCCACACAGAAGCTCCAGCAGCTGCAGAGAGAGTTCGAGTCCACACGAGTCTACCTGGAGGCGGAGCTGAGGAGAGCACAAGACCAGCTGGACACCTTCACGGAGAAGCTGCGCAGGTCACACACACACACACACACGGAAACTCATTGGTCTCTGTCATACACCCGGCGTAATACGGCACAAGACGTGTGTGGCGTGATGTGTTGCTATTTTCAGAGCAGCGCAACAGTCACTTTCCTGTTTTGCTCCACAGTGTTTACATATTGAATCCATATGCGCCACTGTGTGGACTCATGGGTGTGCTGCTCTATAAAGGAGGTGTGTTGAGGCGCATTGTGGAGCGCTGCTATTCTGAGCAACTGCAATAGACCAACAGCAGCATTCACCAACAAACAGCAGCTCTAAAGTCCAGCGCAGAGCTTTTGTCATTTAAAGAGCACATTAGTTATGAACCTATGGGGATCCAAAACATGTGTACACATTGCCTTTAGGCCGGGGCTGTCTTTAAGGGAAGGAATAACAGTCATTTAGGGCGGGTCTATTAGTCATTTAGGGTGGTGCTATCAGTCATTTAGGGCAGGACTATAGGTCATTTAGAGCAGTAATATCAGTCATTTGGGGCGGGACTATAGATCATTTAGGGCGGGACGATCGGTAATTTAGGGCGGGACTGTCGGTCATTTAGGGCAGGTCTATAGGTCATTTAGGGCGGGAATATCGGTCATTTAGGGCAGGTCTATAGATCATTTAGGGCGGGAATATCAGTCATTTAGGGTGGGACTATAGGTCATTTAGGGCGGGACTATCAGTCATTTAGGGTGGGACTATAGATCATTTAGGGCGGGAATATCAGTCATTTAGGGTGGGACTATAGGTCATTTAGGGCGGGACTATCAGTCATTTAGGGCGGGACTATAGTTCATTTAGGGCAGGACTATAGGTCATTTAGGGCGGGACTATAGGTCATTTAGGGCGGGGACTATCGGTCATTTAGGGCGGGACTATCGGTCATTTAGGGCGGGACTATAAATCATTTAGGGTGGGAATATCAGTCATTTGGGGTGGGACTATAGATCATTTAGGGCGGGACAATCGGTAATTTAGGGCGGGACTGTCGGTCATTTAGGGCAGGACTATAGGTCATTTAGGGCGGAACTATAGGTCATTTAGGGCGGGAATATCGGTCATTTAGGGCGGAACTATAGGTCATTTAGGGCGGGAATATCAGTCATTTAGGGCGGGACTATAGGTCATTTAGGGTGGAACTATAGGTCATTTAGGGCGGAACTATAGGTCATTTAGGGCGGGACTATAGGTCAATTAGGGCGGGAATATCAGTCATTTAGGGCGGGTCTATCAGGTCTTTGGGTGAGGGGGGAGGGGGGGGGGCTATCAGTCATTTAGGATAGAGCTGTTTGTCAGTGTTTTCTTTTAGTCATAGACCTCTGCTTTTGGTCATATGCATCAACAGTCTGGATTTATATTTGCCCCTCACAGTAATACCTGTAAAATATGCTGATGATTTAATAATCAATGGGATCCTCACCGGGCCTTGGATTCTGTTGTGGAATGGGGAGAGAATATTAACCTAACAATGAGTGGAGCTAAGACTGTGAATATTGTAATAATGGCAGAAGAGAGATCAACATTCCCTCCCCCTCCTCTCCTGTTGTCTCAGGACATATATGGGCAGGGGCGTAGCACCAAATTCTGGGCCCTGTACCCTCTCAATGTCATTTTTTTTTTTATTATTTGAATATAAACATGCACAAATAGTGTTCTAATCTATAATCAAATCAGATTATAATAGTGACTGGTTCTTTCATTCACCACCAAATTGATGCATTTGGCCTACTTGTGCTCAAATACCTTTAAACCGTAGGCTACATCGGGTTTGTGTACTGACATTTTGATCCATGATACTGATGCAAGTTTTGATTTAAAAACATTTATTTTTGAACAGGAGAACACGAGACAACTGTACCCACAGAAACAAATCAAATAAGCTAAGCCTGCCATAATACAAATCGTCAACTATCAAAAAATAAATAAAAGTCAAATGAGATGTAATCTACATCCCAGTAAATCCCCACTGACGAGTCTTTTGACGTCTGCATTCACATCTGCAAGACATCTACAAGACGTTACCTATCAGATGTGAAATAGACTTCTATTAGACATCTTTAAGATGTTTGCGATTCAGAATGTGTGTAAAACTGACATCATACAGACGTCTGCCAGACGCTTGTATACAGCAGGTGCTTTCCAGATCAAGAGATCTTTAACAGACATCTTGCAGACATATACAGACACAAAATATCTAATACAATGGCATTTCAACCTTTATACCATTAAAAGGGATAAATCAAGTATATAATTTCTTATATTAGTATTACTTAATTGTTTAGATTTTTAAAAGGCACATTAACTTCTTTCACATTTACACATGGATCGATAATTGCAATAATTTGACCATAAACAGCTGAAAAAATTTATTGGAAAAAAAAAATCATTTAGTCATTTATGTCCACTTTTCCCCCCACTACCACGCCCATGTATATGGGATGTCCATGTTAAGTACATGATTTGTCAGAGAATATACTCTCTCTGTGAAGCCAAAACAGCAGGTCATGACCTTTGTGAACTTCGTGACCTTTATACGGCCAGTTCTTGAGTTTGCCTGTCCAGTCTGGGGTGGACGACCCAAAGCACTCTCTGAGGAGTTAGACAGGATCCATAAGCGATGCTGTCAGATGATGATAGCTATTCTGACTTCACTTCCAACACTGAGTGAAAGGCATGAGGATCCACCAAACGTACTCTCACTAGATACCCAGACACAGAGTATCTCCACTGCACTGCTATCTCCTGCTTACAGTGTCATCTTAGCTTCTTCAGCAGCACAACACATTTGCTACACCCAGGAGGAAACTAAACGTCCTGAACTCTCCTTTATTGTTGGATGTTTTTTAATGATTGTTTTGACTTTATCATTTTGAATATTATATTAGTATTTTTATTAGTCAAATATTGATTCAAGTGTGTGTTTGACACGTTTCAGGGAATTGTGCTGCAACACACCGCACTGTCAAACTTTAACTAAACTAAACTATTAGGGAATTTAATGTTACTTTGAAATAGAATTGAAATATTGAGTAAGTATCTGCCAGAGGAGTCAGAATACAGAAGCTCCTCTTTAAATGAGAGTTATTCCTCTGACTCCGATGGCCATCTCTGTTCTCAGATCTCGCGTCTGATTGTCCAGTCTGTTTGAATATGTTCATTTGTGTTTTAGAATATATTTCTTTAAGCTATGAATGTGCAGTGTGTGATTCTCCTTCTCTACAGGATTCAGAGCAGCTACGCGGCGCTGCAGAGAATAAATCAGGACATGGAGGAGAAAATACACAGAATGGTAGGAGAATCTGCTCGCATCTAGAGGAATATAAGTGTACTATATCAGTGCTGGAGATCAATAGCAGACTCTCACAGAGATCACTGCACATCAGAGAGACGTCAGGGTTTAAATCTGTGTTTATAAGATGATGATCATTCAACACGATGTACATCACACTGGAGGATCCCG